>NW_002987772.1:370686-445164 GCF_000006295.1 Pediculus humanus corporis | reverse complement strand
TTTCCTTCCGATTACCATAAACGGGTTTTTGAAATTTAACGGGTATCATACCGACCTTAGGTAATATATTACAATGAGTAAATGTTTCGTTAACAAATTCCGAATGTATGTTAAGTAATTGTCTTTCTAAAATTAATGCGCTTTGACGTCCTGCACAACAAACAAACAAACAAATTATTATTAAATTTTTTTAATTTTCTCAGTAAAAATTTTATCGGTATTTACTCGACATGTCCATCCAAACGGGTATCAAACTATTATATATCGTTTCATCCGTTGAACCATCTCCATATTCTAATCTGTTTTCGAATTCTTTCGAATAGTTTTTGTTAAAATGTATTACGGCAATTAATTTACCCTTTTTTGCATCTTCCAAAGCGCTTAATTTATCCCTGTATGGAGTCTGTAATAATAATAATAATAATTTTTATTTTCAAGGAAAGCAATACGACAAAAACGACAGGAAATGAAATATTTAATGATAAGTTCAAGGTAAGTAATTTTACATGTTTAACTTATACGCCGGTCAATATTATTGAAATTATTTTTCCACAATTATTATCATTATCATTAGTTCACACAACCTTTAAACGTTTTATGTTAGTACTCACTTTAATAATCATTTCGTCTTTTATTTTATTTAAAAATTTACAAGAAAGTCCTTCCATTTTACAATATGATATGCCATCCTCTTTAGTTATATTTTGACTACCGTATTCGTTCCCAAGGGAATTTATCAGGTCGTTACATGATGTAAAATTTCCCAATTCTTCATTTACAACACCTAATTTTAATCCTTTCGGGTGTCCTCCGACGGCCAAATAAAACGAACATAATTCCAACATGGGAAAAAAGAAAATAAACATTATCGCTCTGAAAATAATGATAATGATAAGTGGTTCGCAAAGAGATTTTTTTTCTATATTATTATTATTATTATTACTATTTTACCCCGGATGACGCGTTATCCTGTACCAATTTTTCGATAGCAAAGCTTTGGCGTGACCTTTTGCTATGCATTTAAAATTTTTCTTTTTATATTCATTCGAATTATCATACGTAAGATCTTGGAGTTCTATGTTTTCCCTTCTGTTTTCCAAAGTTTCTAATGACACGGTAGATTCTGGAAGTTCACTTTTACTCCGACAACTCGTATTACCTTCGTTAAAATTATGTACGGTTGAATTGGTAACCTTTAAATTGATTATTATAACGAACCGTGAGATAATGAAATGTATTATATTAATCATCATCATCATCATTATTAATACTATTATTATTATTATTATTATTTACTTCCTTACGTTTGGAGAATTCATTGGTATTATATTTTGTATTGTTTGTGAAATTTCATTTAAATTTTCATCTTGTCGAGAACTCAGTTTGAGAAAAACATCTTCCAAACCGTAACAATTATATATGTTAAGGAGTCTATCCGGTGTGTCTTCTGCTAATAATTTTCCATTTCTCATAAGGCCGATCTAAGCGATTCGGAAAAAACAAAAAAAAAAAAAAATCATTTTCGACTTTTTAAACATTAACAAAAAAAAAAAGAATTTATACCATTAAGAAAACTAAATGAGCGCCTTATTAAAATAAATTGGCTTTTTTAGTTAGTTTAAAGTTATTATTTTGCCTAATCACGTTTTTTGCAGGCGTTTTTTTTTTAAAAAAATAATAATTTCATTTTCTACGTTGTTGTTTCGAGAAGTATAAGTTCATTATTATTAAGCACGTAAGTTAAATTAGTTATTAACGTTAACGAGAAATATAAATAAATTTTTTTTTTTGTTGTTTGTTTGCACTTTTCTGTAATTATTAATTTAAAAAAAAAAAAAAAAAAGAAAAAAGAAAATTTAAAATATTTATTATCGCCATATTCGCGATAGTGGTTAAAAACTTTTTTATACACGATACGGAATAATTTATGAAAAGTTTTTAAAGAAAAGTTTAATAAGTTTAATAAGAAAATTTAAAATGACTTTATATTAAAAGGCCAAACGAGGCCTATTAAAACACGTAATTATGTATTCAAAGTAATTTTATGGCTTTATTAAAAATTTATTAACATAGTTTTAAAAAGTTTAAAAAAAAAAAATTACGTTAATTTTTTACCTTGTGAGCTTGTCGCGCTTCTTCTATATAATGAGTCGTTATAATAACGGTTTTTTTATGTTTGTTAACTTGGTCTAAAAGATAATCCCAAATTTTTTGCCTTAATACCGGATCTAATCCAACCGTCGGCTCATCTAGAATCAATAATTCCGGATCCTGTACCTGAAAAACAAATCGTAAAATAAATAATTCTTCCTCCTTCTCGCCGGATAGAAAAGAAAAATTTGTTTTTGTTTTACTCACCAGAGACACGGCAAGTGATACCCTTCTCTGTTGACCCCCGGATAAATTTTTAATTTGTGTATCAGACGGAGGAAGGTCAAGAAGTTCTGATAAAAAATCAATTCTGACATTTATCTCATCGTTATTCATACCGTAAATCCAACCGAAATGATTTAAAGCATCTCGTATCGTAAATTGTCTCATCAATGCTATTTCCTATAATATAAATTTTAAAGATTCCTCTTACCCCCCTTTGTTTTTTTTTTCGTATTCCTTTAAATTTTATCGTACCTGAGGCATGTATCCTAATCTAGGTCCTGGAACTCCACTTTTACGACTTCCCGGTTTACCACCTAAAACCCATATTTCTCCCGATGTGATGCTTCTTCTTCCGACAATACACGTGAGAAGGGTTGTTTTCCCACATCCGCTTGCTCCCAATAATCCATATCTTTAATTAAATAATTAAATATTTAGGTTATTCGACGTATGTTGTTTTTTTTTTTTATTATCATTAACCGATAAAACAAACAAACAATAATTACAACAAACGGTTGTTAAAAAAAAAAATTAATTAAAAAATAATTGTATTAATTATTTCGTGTACGATAATGATGAAGAAAGAAAAACGAGAAGAAGAAGAAAAAAACGTTGTTATTATTATTAATGAATAAATATTTAACGTGGTAATAGATAAAAAAAAAAAAACCGATTTTCCAGTCGCCATTTTATCTTACATTGTTCCTTTTTCAACGGTCATATCCAAATTATTTAATATAAATTGTGATTTTTTAGATTTCCCATATTTTTTACAAACTCCTCTCACGAAAACTGCTTTTTCTTTTTTTTCCATCTTTTGAACCTGGAAAAAAAAGAGAAAAACGATTGATTTGTTTTCTATCTCTCTCTCTCTATCTCCAAACCCGGAATTTTTTTTTTTATATAACGTCTGGAGAAAGTGAATGATAATATTTACTAGATTTCTTTTTCCGTCGTCACTTTTTATCACTGAATTTTTTTTTTTTTTTTTCGTGTCAAGGTTTAATCGTTGATACCACGAAAAAAAATATTTTTTTTACGCGTATCTTTTTTTTTTCATATCACGTGACACGACATTTTCAGTCAAATTTGTATGTAAACCTTTCCGGTTATTGAAAAAAAAATAAAAAAATAAAATGACTCGTTTGTCATGTTTTTTTTTTTTTTTTTTTTTTTTTAATACCACGAAATATCATTTTAATGAGAAAGAGAGAGAGAGAGAAATGGGGGGGGGGGGGAAATGCAAGACAAGGACACAAAATGTCGACTTTGTTATTCTCTCTTATATAATCTTTAAAAAAACTTCCTAACAGGTACAGACCGACCGGTAATCAAATAATTTTTTTTTTTTTTTTAACACATTGCAGATAATATTACCGGTCTGAGAAGAAAGTTTTCATTATTATTATTATCATCATCATTATTATTATTATTTACTAATTGAAAGTTGATTTAAAAGAGAAACAAACGAAAAAAAAATCTCCTGGCATTTATGATTTCTCTCTCTCTCTCTCTCTTCCGTTTTCATTTACATCCCTTTTTTTTTTTTTTATCATGATACCTTATCATTGATGACGTCATATGTTTACGGTGGTGGTGTCAACTCGTTAATTTTCCGCCATATTTTTAATTTTTGTAAAACGTAATTAAAAAAAAAAAAAATTTTTTTGTAACCTAAATAATTATCGTGTCAACAGGATCGAAACCTGTGTAAATAAAACAAAAAAAATTTTTTTTTTTTTTTTGTTTATATTGCAGCTGTCGATAGACAAATAAATTTCATTTTGTCAAATTAAATAATTTCAATTATTATTATCATTATTATTATTGTGTCAACGTGGCGGCAGATGATGATAACGAGGAAACCGACGACGACGAGAAAAATTTTTAAATTTTATCATTACGGGAGTTTTCTTTTTTTTTTCGTTTAATTTTATATAATTAAAAAAAAAATTTTTTTTTATTGTTTTTCCAAAATACAAACAAACAAACAAACAAACAATACGCGCGACGTCATCATTTTATTAATAATAATGATAATAATAATTTGAAAAAATTTGAAACAGGTAAAAAAAAATTTATTTTTATTTTTTTTTTATTAATCGAAAGTGAAATTTTTTTTTTTTATTTTTATTGTTCAGGTATAAATAATTATTAGAAATTTTTTTAAAACATCGTGTCTTTAGATGGCATTTTTTTTAAAAACAAAATTTACATTTATTATGATTATTATTATTATTGACCTTGGCAAAAAGAATTTTCGATGGGCCTAAATTATTATTTACCGTGACCGTAGAATTCCATCAGGCCTTTCATTTTTTTTTTTTTTTCTTAAGTAGGTCTTTTATTAAATTGTTTAAAAAAAAAAACAAATCAATCAATCAGTCAATCAATTGATAATAATAATAATAATTTCGTGAATGTCGTGGATAAATTTTATGTGCGAGAGGATCGTGTTCGAACGAACGAACGTGTCAATAAAAAAAAAAAAATTTAATCATTCACACCCTACCTATATATTCAATTTATTTAAGTGCGAATCTTATTAAAATTTACTACGCATTTACTTTATGTATTATTATCATTATTATCATTGTCATTATTATTATTATTATTATTTGAAAAAAACGTTTCCGGAATTCGAATTCGAGAAAACAAAACGAAAAAAAATTTTTAAATGCCTTTATTGAAACGTGCCAAATATTATATTTATTATATATAAATAAGGTTTTAAAGTTTCCATGTTTGTTTATTTTATTATTATTATTATTATTATCATTATTATTATTTGTCTTAAACGGGTGTCGAAATTAATTTTTACCTTTTATTATTATTAAAAAAAAACATTTATTTACGGAAGGAAAAATGCGCGACCACCACGAAAACAAAAAACAAAAATTTAATAATAAAAAATTAACGAATTTTAAATTAATAATAATAATAATAATAATAAAGAAGCAGACGACGAGTTTTGACGTCACCCGAATGCATTTCATAAACAGGAAAATAAAATTTTTTTTTTTTTTTCGGGTTTAAAACTCGAATTTTTTAAAAACGTTTTGTGAGAGAAAAAAAAAAGAAAGTTTTGTAAATTATTATTATTATTACCATCGGGAAATTTTCGTGGATTTTTTTTTCGGGGGGGAGCGGGGGATGGGGGTTGGGAAGGAAAAGAGAGAGAAGAGAGGAAACGAAACATTTTTTAATTGGTAACGAAAACCTTCCCCCCAAGAAAAAAAAAAAAAAAATTTAAAATAAATGGTGATAATGATGATGATAAATACACACACAGCGAGATTTTGATGTCACAAAGGTCACGTGTACCGTTAAATAATAATAATAATAATAATAATAATAATAATAATAATAATAATAACATATCATTTAACCTAGAAACAAAAAATTTTTTTTACGTAATATTTTTTTGAGTTAAAAAACGTGAATGAATCGAAATTCCGAAAAAAAAAAGAAAAAATTTTAAATATTTTTTTTGTTCTGGTTAATAATCGATAGATCGATAATATCGATTGCTAAATCGATCGTCCATTTTGTTTTTTAACTTAAGTAGGGTATATCGTACCTGAATGTGATATTTTAATCTTTCTATAGTAACATATGAATCAATCAATCAATCAATCAATGAATCACAATGATTTAAAAATTTTCTCTATTATTGTTATTATTTAAACTTCCATCCTATGAATAATTTTTAAATAATTATCATTATTATTATCATCATCATCATCATCATCATTCGTAACGTTTCGAAATCGGCCTAGAAAAAAAATATTTTAAAAACAGGTCAACGAATTTTAAAAAAAAGGTTCGCCATCTTTTTTTTTTTATATTTTGACCACCCATTTTAATTATAAATAATAATAATAATAATAATGATAATGATAATAATAATAATAATTTTTTTTAAAATCCAGTCGAAAACTATTTTCTCATCGAGTAAATCATCATTATTATTAATAATTAAAAAAAAAAATCTCAGTTATTTATTTAGCGGTTTTTTATTTTTAAATTAATTATCACGTGATCAATTAAAACGTTTCCGTATCCGTTTTTTTTCTTAACGTTCAATCGAACGAAAAAAAAACACACACAATACCGGAAGTGTTTTTATTATATAATAATAAACGTTAATAATTAGAACGAGGACGATTTCGTTATGTTGTTGTTATTATTATTATTATTATTTTTTGCTAATAATAAATTGTTTAAACAAAAAAAAAAAATAATAATAATGATAATAATAATAATAGATTTTTTTTTGATTCATCGTAAAACGCGAATTTTAATCTTAACTTTTTTCTCTTAGCAAAAATTATTATCATTATCGAAAAAAATTATGATAAAAATTTGATTTATTTTTTTTTCAGGTATCTAGGTATCATTATTATTATTATCAGTCGGTACTCTGTTATCAGTTCGTTGCAGTTTGTAAGGGTAAGTTATTATCATTAATTTTTTTTTTTTTCGTTTGGTTTGGTTAATTGTGCGGACGTAGTGGAATTTTTTTTTTTTTTATAAGAGGAACGTTTTCGAATGTGTCAATGCGACGACATTTTTAAATAATAATAATAATAGTAGTAGAAGTAATAATAATAATAATAATAATAATAATAATAATTACCTTAAATAAATTAAAAGGGAGAAACTCACGCGCACAAAGTTTCAAAAAAAAAAAAAACTAAGGTTTTTTGATCACACGTACAAAAAATAAATAAATTTTCATCTGCTAGATTTTTTCATTAGCGTATAGAAAAAAAAAAAACAAACGTACAAACAAACAAACGAACAAACAAAATCGGTATCCTTCTTATATCCGTTACTTTTTTTTAATTATCCGATAGTGTAAATCTCGACATATCCGAAACACAAACACGATACATCACACCGAAAAGAAAACATGATAATAATAATAATAATAATAAGGTTCGTAAATCCGAGTTATCTCTTACAGAGCTGTTTTTATACTAATTCAGGTTTACTTCCTTACAAAAAAAAAATAATAATAATAATAATAAAAAAGAAAAGAAATAAAAAAAAAAAAAAAAAAAAAAAAAGTAGGGTTTGAATCTCTGTGCGAGTGTGTATATGTTTACGTACCTGAATAAGTTTTCTGTTTTTTTTACGTTTAGCTTATGTATTAAGTAGTTTTTTTTATAATTATTTATTTTTTTAAAGGTTTTTAAATTCTTCCGTAGTATTTGTATGCATGATAATAAAAAATTTCTATTTATACTATTATTATTATTATTAATATTATTATACATAGTATTTATAATAATGATGATAATGATTATGATGATAAATCTCGAGTGGTAAACTGTATTATTATTATTATTATTAAAAAGTGATTCGTTTTTTTTTTTCGGTTTTCGTTTTGATTTTGGGGGTGGTTTTGGAATTTTTTTTTCTCCAGGAAACTAAAATTAAAAATGGGAAGCCATTTTGTTTTTCGTTTCTACTCTAAAGTTAATAAATTAATAAAAAAGAATTCGGTGACGGATATGTTAAAATGAAAATTGAAAGTTTAAATAACTTTCGAATCGAAATTTACCAACAACAAAACAACAACCGCGTTAATTAACGATAAGAAAACGTGTCAGTAGAATTTGCGATACGTAGTAGAATCGTTTAACCGTGAAGATTTTATTAATAAATAAATTAATTAAATTTAATTTTATATCGATAGAAATAAACAAACCTGGAATTTTCTTCTTTTTTTTATCTATTACCACTTTCCATTTTCGTCACAACAAACAAACAAACAAATAAAAAATTTTTTTTTACCGAATGCGATTATTTAATAATTTTTTGTTGTTGTTGTTGTTGTTTTACACCCAAAACTTGATTTCTTTTTCTCTCTACTAAATTACATAATAATAATAATAATAATAATAAAACTAGTAGCACTAGTCGTGGTAATAGACGACAAACAAATCTATAACTAATAAAATGAAAAAAATTTTGTTTTTTTTTTTCGAAATAACCAATTATTGAAATTGGGTCAAAATACCTAACCCGTTAACCTTGCAATTATAATCTATATATAATTAAAAAAAAAAATTGTTGTGTTTGTTAGGTACCGGTGAACGACAAACGACAAACGATGTTATTATTATTAATTATTTATTATTATGTTATTATTATTATGTATTATTTGTTATTATTTATTAAAAATAAATAAATAAATCAAATTTTTTGGTTAAAATAAAAATTAATGACAGATGTTTTAATAAAAAAAAAAAATTTTATATGTGTAATTGTTTGGAAAATAAATTAATGACACGTATTATTACTACTACTACGGCCACGTTCGTATGATAATAATGATAATAATGATAATGATAATACGTACAGATGTGATGGATGGTAAAATTTTGTTGTAGTTTTCCATTGGGATCTATGAAAAGAAAATTTTTTTTTTTTTTTTTTTTATTATAAATCGATAAAATTTAAAATGGCGGTCAATGTTTTATTTTTTTCTTCTTTCCAGTTTACGCTCCAGTTATCGTATTACTTATTAATAATTTTACCATAAAAATTATTATTATTATTATCGTATCAAAAAATTATTTTAACTGGAACGTATGAGTAAATTCTTTTTGAGATGAACTTTTAACATGAGAAAAGAAAATCTTGTTGGTTTTGTTTGTTGAAAAACGTGGAAGAAGAAAAAGAAAAAAAAAAACGCAACCGGAAAAAGTTAAAAAGACAGTTTTTTTTTTTTCTCCAGTAAAAAATTTTTTTATTATTGGAAAAGAAAATAATGTTTGTAAAATTACAAAGTTGTCACATAAATTTCCTTTAAGAGATCACTTTTGGGTGGCGTAGTACATTGGTCCCGAAAATCCAACCTGGAATAGGCAATGTGTCTTATTTTACCGACGACTATCACTTGTTTTCATGATTCCAGGACCGACATTTTGGAAAATTTCTTTCTTTTTTTTTTTATTCCGAAACGAAAAAAAACTGGATAATAATATTTGGGAAGAAGATTCGTATAAACTCAATTAAAAATTTAAAAATTTTTTTGTGTGGGAGTCTGGCTGGCTGGAACGATTAAAAGGATTCCTGGATATGAAATTCCTGGAAAAATTATTGTTGAAAAAAAATAATTTCCAGCAAAAATATCTTACCTTTAAATTTCTTTTTCGTGCGAAAACATTTCAAAAGTCCTCCTCACGGTTCAAATGGTTCTCCAGGGAAGTAAAAATTTGAGTTGTCAACCCATACGTTTTCTTTTTCATTTTCCTTTTTGGAGGATAATAATAGAAGCCTTAGCTTACTGGAGAAGCTCATTCACTCACTCATTCACTCACTCACTCACTCGTACACCTACCTCCCTTTTATCTCTCTCTCTTTCTCTCTCATCTTTCGCGCTTATTTAAACATCATCCGGAAATCTGGATTTTTTTTTTTTTTTTATTTCTCTTTAATTTATTTCTATCTCTTTTTTCCCCTTTTTTTTATGACAAACGAAACAAACAAACAACAACCGAATGTTTGCGTTGGGTAACAAACAAATTATTACAATTTAAACATAATCATCAATCGATTGACAACCGACATTGAAAATCGTCCAAAAAAAAAAAATAGTATAATTTTAACACCTTTGATGACGTCATCGTTCAACAAAATGGCGTCTCTCGTTTTTTTATTATTTGAATTCATTCGTCGGAAATAATTTTTTACCGCGCCATTTTTTTTTTTTTTTTTTTTAATTATTTCTGAATAAAAACCCAAATTTGAAAATAATGTTTGTACAAGTGTGTCTTTTAGAGAGAGAGAGAGAGAGAGAGAGAGAAAATTAGAAAAGATTGATAACGACAACGAAATTATATAATAATAATAATAATAATAATGACATTATTTCAATTCGTTATATGAAACTCAATTAAAAAAATCCCTTGGCATTTCTTTATTTAGCCATTACACGGCTATGATTTTTGAGGGATTCCCTACTACCCCTTCCTCCCGTCTCCCTCCCTCTTCCCTTTTTTTCTCTTTCCTCCCTCCTACCCCCCCCCGATCTTTTATTCGCCGCATTCATATTCATTAATTTTCCACTTGGAAAAAAAAAAAAACTTTTCTTTTTTTTTTTTTAATATTTTGTTTTCCCTATTGAGAATTTTATTGGAAAATGAAAGGGATAAAAAAAAATTTTTTTTATTATGAATTGATGTTTTACCCTTAATCCCTCCATCCCTCCCCTCTCCCATTCTCTCCCTCCCCCCACCTACCTTAAACGAAAATCAAAACCCTAGAAATATTATTATTATTATTATTTAAAAAAACTTTTGGGTAAAATTATCATTATTTTTTTCTGTCGTTCGATTATAACCCGGAACGATGATGATGATGATGATGATGATGATGGGCTCGTTTCATCCTTCATCCTCCCTCCCTCCCCCCTCCGAAAAAATACCTTGAATACCTTCGACCTTTAAAAAAAAAAAACCAACTCACGTATATTCAAAAAAAAAAATATTTAAATTTAAATTTAAATTTAAATTTATTCCATCAAAACGTATCGTGAGTTTATTATAAAAAAAAAAAAAAACACATTTCCCTGGAAATACCAAATAAGGCACAGGAAAATGATAATGATAATAATGATAATAATAATAATGATAATAATTTTACTTGGGAAAAAAAATTTTTCCGTAAAAAAATTACGAATTCGTATCGCGACATCAAAGATTATTTAATATCTCCGGTAAAATAAATAATGTAAAAAACTGGAAATTAATAATAATGATAATAATAATAATGAAAATAATAATGATGATGATGATGATGATAATGATGATGATAAATAAATTATGATGATTACGTTACGTAACTGATCGCGATGATAAATTTTTTAAAAAAATAATTATAATTTTTTTTCTAATTGTTAACTCGTCGTTAAAAATTTTACGTCACGATGACTACGTCACGCACGCATTTAATAATAATAATAATAATAATGATAATAATGATAATTTCCATTTTTCCTTTCATTTATTAAAATATAAAAAATTTTGCTGCGACGATGAGGGCGGGGAAAAAGGTTTTTCTTCTCGGTTTTTTTTTTTTTAAGAATGGTTTCGATGGTGGTGACGGTGATGGTGGTGATGGTGATGGTGATGGTGGTGACGGTGATGGTGACGGTGGTGGCATCATTGCTCTCACGAGAGCAATAAATTAATCAACAAATGTAAAAATAGTCACCTACCCTTTAATGACAAAATAATGTTTGTGTTCAACCGCGAAAATTCACATACATGTACATATATTTTCTTTAAAAATATATTTTCCCGCACTCTCGTAAATTTTCTTTTTTTTTTTAAAAGTCTTTCCGGTTTTAAAGTGAAAAATTTCATTTTCCTGTCGTCGTCGTTAAAAAATTTTTTTTTTTGGGATTGTTAATAATAATAATAATAATGAAAATTAAAGGTCGCTCTCGCGCTACTTTTTGGCAAGTCGGAAGAAATTTAAAATAATTTATTACTCTTAAAACAATGTCAATGTAAAAAAAAAAAAAAAAATGTCGGGCGATTGATTATGATAATAATAATGATAATGATACGAATATTAAACGGGACGGCAATTTTAAACGCGCCTTAAAATTATAAAACTTTTTTCTACATATATATTTTCCGCGGTTTCGTTTTTTAACTGTGCGTGTGTGTGTGTGTGTGAGTGCGTGTGCGCGTGTTTGTTTTTTTTTTTTATTAATTTTTTTTTTTTTTGTTTTTCCAATGAATTTATTCTTTTCCTCATACATCATTTAATAGAATATGTATATATAAAAAAAAAAAAAAAATGGTGAAAATCTCTCCGATTTCTACGTCCCCGTATGTGATGATGATGATGATGATGATCGTAACCATAAAAGTTAGACACGATATTAGTTTACATCAAAATGCTTTTATTATTATTATTATTTCATTCTTCCGCATTCGGAAAATTAACTTTATTTAAAATGAAAAAAAAGTCAACGGCAATAATAATAATAATAATAATAATATTTTTTTTTTGTTAGGAAATACGAGAGTAGAAAATCGTCGTCGTCCTTTTTTTTCGCTTTGCCGTCGTCATTTTTAAAAGGAAAAAATTGTGGGAGGGGGGAGGGGAGGGGGAAGGGAGGAATGAATGAAATATTTAAAAATAAAATATTTTTCTTCTGCTTTTTCTGGTTGGTTCGCTCTTCGCATGATTGTTTAAAATGTTTTATTTATATTATATAAATTTTCTATTCAGTTTTCGTAAATGATACTTTTGACCTTTTGCCATGTTTAAAACTTTTGGCAATGATATAGAATCCGACTCGAATTAAACTTTTTGCCCATAAAAAGTAAATAAAATTTTTTTCATGAATTTAACTTTAATAATAATGATGATAATATTTAAGTGTTGTGATAACGAGTAACGAATCGTGTTGTTGTTTTTTTTGTAATTTTTTCATCGTTGATCGAAGGTAAGTTAAAAATCGTCATTTTATTATTTCGAATTAATTAATTAATTATTTAAAAAACAATGAAGTGGAGGAGGAGGGGGAGGAAAATATTCTTTAAAAAAAAATTTTTTTTTCTATCGTGAATAATAGGTAATAGGTTACCCTATGATATACGAGTATAAATGCCATATGGCACAGTTATTGGAGCAAAACATGAGAACCCCTGCGGCTTTTTAGACTAGTAGAGATGATAATGCAGGGCAAACTCCCTCGGGGGCATCGCCTATAAAGCCCTTAACATCTCTATTAATTCCTAATCGATTGATGACTATTTTCACTTTTGGTTAATTGCTTCTATTTTTCATTTGAGGTCATCATCATCATCATCATCATCGAACAACTACGTCATCACTACGTTTGTTAAAACCTTTTGTAGTTAAGAAAATTAAAAAAAAAAAAATTCAAACAAACAAACAAACAAACAAACGAACTAAAAAAAAAAAAAAAAACGCATTGCAAACAAAAAAAATGCAAAATTTAAATTATACTTTGAATTTACTCTCGTGTTTGACAAGTTGCATAACTTTAAAAAAAATCAATTTTTTTAAATTATTAGTAATAATTATTACCCGTAGTAATAATAATAAAACGCGAATCGTTTGTTTCCGGTGCGTTTGTTTCTTTTATTTAAAAAGTATTTGTGAAAACAAAAAAAATCGTTTCCATTTCCGGCGGAAATAAAATAAATTTAAAATGATTTTTTAATTCCGTCGCGGATTTTTTTTTTCTCTCCCTGTCTCACCCCCCTTTCCCCCCACCAACGATTTCGTTTGTATCTCATCGTAATTTATTTAATTACCTTCAATTTTTATTAATAATAATAATAAAGTTAAGAGAAAAATTATTACATTAATTAAATATTTTTTTTTAAAGTAAAAACCTTCGTCGTCATTTATAAAAAAGTAAAATTTCTTTGAAATTTAAAAATGAATAAAATTGAAAATAATTTTTGTTTGTTTGTTTGTTTTATTAAAAGGTGTTTTACATCTATTAAAATTAGACGAAGTAAAATATAAATTAAAAAGTATATATATATATATATATATTTCTTAAAAAGAATTTTTCTTTTAAAGAAATTGCCAAAAGCTTTGATGTTTTTACGATAATTCTTATATATATTATATATATATATAAAAGTTAATCCGGAAAATCATGAAGAAGAAAAGGAAAAACGGTAAAAAGAAAAATTGTAAGGAGGAGGTATGGAAAGTGTATGGGAGGGGATAAGAAGAAGAAAGGGAAATGAATGATGAACGAGGGACGAATGAAAAAAAAAAAAAAAGAAGAAACCGAATGAGTGAATGAATATTATCTAAAAATCTCTGGCGGTCATAATAGATGATGATGGTGGGGTGGGGTGGGGGTGGTGGTAGTCTTTTCAATATAGAAAATATAAATTAGCTTTTTATAGATGAAGGGCCGCCGCACTACCTTCCACCACCACCGCCACCGCCATGATTCTGCCACTCGAACTCATCTCCCATTTTTCAATTTCGATATTACAGCATCTTTTAGGTTTCTTTCTCATTTCGAATTCGTTTTTATTTAGATTTCTGCAATTTAAGAAGAGATAGAAAATACTGGAAAAAGAAAAAAAAGAAAACTCGTAATAATAATAATAATAATAAATAAAAAGAAAGATATTAAAGAAGGAAAAAAAAAAGATTTTTTTTTGGGCGGATTCAACGGTGTCCTTTGATGGATTAAAGATTATTTCTTTTGTGTAAGTGAAAAAGCCGCCTTGGGGGAGGGGGGGAGGTGGAAAAAATTGATTTCCAACAGTAAAAAATTTTCTAACGTTAAAAAATAAATAAATTTTTTTTCTCCAAGTAATAATTGAAAATATAATAATAATAATAAAACTTTTAATAAAATAAATTGATTTGACGTTGCGTTATTTAAAAATTAATTACGCTTGCGTTTTTTTAAACGCGTGCGATAATAATGATGATGATGATGATGATGATGATGATGATGATGATGATGATGATGATGATAATGATGATGATAACAAAAACAACAAAGAAAATCACAAAAAAAAAAAAACAATTTTTTGTAAGAGGTTGTTCTTGTTGTCGTCGTCGTGTTTTTTTTAAAATAGAAAACAATTTTCGAAATAAAAAAAAATTTACTCGCACACGCCTTTTTATCCCCAACCGCCACAGCCCCCAACCGCCGCCATTTCTCCCCTCTCCCCCCATTTCCCAGTTTTTCTCATAAACAAATAGCTTTTGCCTTGGCACATATGTGACACTTCTTCATACACAATAGACAACGACAGTTTTTAAATAAAACTTTTTTTTTTTTTTACTGTCGTTTTTGAATTGGTTGCATATAAAATAATGAGATAGAAATAATAATAATAACAGCAACAACAACAACAAAATAGAAGAAAAGAGACGGTGATGATGATGGTGATGGTGGCGGTGGTGGCGGCGGCGGTGAAAAGTACGGTAAGAGAGAGAGGGAAAAATAAATAAAAAGAAAAGAAAAAGCACTGTAGAAAATTAATGCGCTTTAAATAAAAAAAAAAAAAAAAAACTTTTGACTTGTAATAGCCGGGAAAAGATCAAAAAACATCCCCTAAAAATGAAGGGTGAATTTCGAAAGGGAAGGGAGAGAAGGGGAGAGAGAAAGAGGGGGAAAAAAAGAGAGAGGAATGATAATATAAAAATGACATAACCACCGAGAAACTCGAGTATGTAAAGATTATCTTCGAGTTTTTTTTATTTTTTAAATTAATCGATACCTATTAATTATTATTATTATCATTATTATTATTATTATTATTATCGATTTTTAAAAAAACGTCGTGTCAGGAACGTTAATGGACGCGAATATTAATGATAAAAAAAATTTTTTTTTTTTAAAAAAGCCGAAAGGGAAAACCTTTTTTTTTTAAAAACAACCTTAAAAAAAATATTTATTCGATTAATCGATTAATCGATCTATCGATCGATAAGAAAATTTTTTTAAATTGATTTTTATTGATTTTTTTTTTTAGTTAGTTTTTTTAATAAATTGAAAAGGTTGATAATAATCTTAATAATAACAAGGAAAAATTATCGATAGGAAACCTTTTTGTTTGTTTGTCGTATGTTTTGTTTGTCGTTTGTTTTGCTAAGAAAAAAAAGGAAGACGGTAAACGGTTCGGATAAATTCCGTTTGTTTTTAATTTTGATTATGGCGTGTCAGTAAGTCAGTAGGGGTTGAAACAATTTTGGGTGTGCCATCATGCCTGAAATTAAACTTTATGTTAATATTATGTGCGTGTTAAACTCGAATCATTTTTTTTTTTTTCCTTTGACTCCCTCGGGAATTTTTTTCTTTTTTTGGTCGTTTCAAAACGTTTATCTTTTTTCCAAAAAAAAACATTTTCCCTCTCTCTCTCTCTCTCTCTCTCTCTCTCTTTTTTAAATTACTAATAATTATTTAAAAAAAAAAAATCGAATGAAAATCGATACTCGAAATACGATGACAATTTGATAATTTATATTATTTCGAGAAGAAGAAGAAGAAGAAGGAAAAAGACAACAGGAGCAAAAACAACCCTTAAAAATAAATAAAATTCATTTTGACTGATTCGTTGAAGTAAAAAATATGCGTTAAAGGAAAGAAAGATGGAGGGAGTACGTAGGGGAGTGGTGAGCGAGGGGGGATTAAGAAGGGGGGATTCGTACGGGGATAAATGAATAAGCTGTTGCATTTAATATATCTGATAATTGACACCGACCAATCTGCCTCTCTAAAACAACAACAACACGCATTCTCTTCATCATTTTGGGCGACGTCCATATTAAAATTTCATCCTTTTATTCGATAAAATCTTTCCGTTATTATTATTATTATCATCGTTCGACACGACACGTCCATTGGTTAATTTTTTTTTTCTACAAATCCTCTTTATTTATTTCCGGTATTCAAATAAGAGAAACAAACAAACAACACAACCATTTGTTTATTTTTTAAACAAAAAAATTATAAAACGATTTTCTCATGTTTCTCTCTCTCTCTCTCTCTCTCTCTTTTAAAGCATCCTTTGTTTGTTTGTTTGTTTGTTTGTTACCTAATAAATATACTTTTTATTGTTTATAATTAAAATATCGTTTTTCTTTTCATTGTTTTATATAATATATATATAAATTTTTCATAAAATTCTCATTGTTGTAGTAATAAGTAAAGTTATTTATTATCATTATCATCATCATTATTATTATCATGATTACGCCCCTGGATAAAATGCGTATTTTATAAATTCTAAAAGTTGAAAAGCTTTTAACATAGATTTGCAATAATTATCTTAGGCATTTTCCTTGTAATTTTCAGTTTAATATTTAATTAATAGCAGGCAAAGTGTAATCTTAGACTTGAAGAAAGGAAGAAAGGAAGGAAGGATGGAAGGATGAAAGGATGAAAGGTTGGAAGAGAAGGATGGAAGGAAGGAAGGAAGGAAGAATGAATGGATGGATGGATGGATGGATGGAATTAGGGTATAATGAGCTCCGAGTTATTCTTTTGTTCTCTACGCCTCATTATAATCAATTTTCTCTCTCTCTCTCTCTTTCTCTCTCTCTTTCTCTCTCTCTTTAAATTTTGTTATCAAATTGTTTTTATTATATTTGTTTATTTTATATCGTTTTATAATAATAATAATAATAAGATAAAATAAAATTTTATTTACAAACGTTTGTTTGTTTGTTTGTTAAGAAAATCTCACTGGGTGTGTTTTGACAAAATGTTTTTTTTTTTTTTTTTCAATTGTTTGTTGTTGTTCGGTGATGACTTTTATATCGGGGAAACAAATGAGAGGACAATAATAATAATAATTCGTCAAACCTTTTTTTTTTTTTCTATTTAATTTGGGGGTTTTGTTTGTTTGTTTGTTTGTTTGTGGAAGGAGCACTAGAGAGAAAACAGGTTTTTTTTTAGGTAGGCACGCGCGGAAAGTAATTTAACATGAAAACTATCGCATCGACCCATCGATTATTGAAATAAGGGCTAATGTAAATAAAAGCTTAACAACAAACACGATAAAAATCTACCCCTAAATAAAACCTGGAAATTTAATATACCAATTATAAACGAACTGATAAATATCTGCTTTTCTTTTTTTTCTGTCGAACAATCATTAAAACTACCAACAACCGTCAAAATAATATTATTATTATTTCGGTAATGAAAAATGTAAAACTATGACGTCAGTAATTATTATTAAAATAATTAATTAAACTTTTTTGCAACCCCTCCCTTCATCACCACCAACGCAAAAATTCTTTCTTGTTTTTTTTTTTACAAAAAAAAAAGAAGTTAAAACGACGACATAGGGAGGGTGAAATAAGTAGAAGAAGATACCATCAAATTATTTTTTTTTATAATTAATCAAATTATATGACGGAGTTTGTTGTTGTTGTTGTTTGTTCCGACCACCCGGCAATCATTCTTTTAATTAATTCCGACATAAAAAATAATTTACTTAAATCTATTGTGAGCAAACAAACACTTTTATTTAAAAATAAATAAAAAAAAAATTTTTTTTTGTTTTTCTTTAACAACCCTTAAAAATAAAGTTGTTCTTATCGAATAATAATAATAACAACAGCTGCTCAAGGCTAGGCCTTGCGGATCCATAACTATGAGAAGGTAATTCTCAAAGTTCGCAAAAATGACATGTGCCGAATTTGCCAATCACAGTCGAAAACCATCAACCATTTAATTTCCGGTTTTCCGGTATTGGCAAAACCAATGGAATATCTGGAGAGGCACAATAAAATAATATTTGTCGCGAATATGGAATGAATGGATCAGTCAAGGAATGGTACAAGGGCGCATTCCAAGCCCGGTTACGACAGCAGGTTCATGCACAGTTCTATACGATCAATAAATTCATACTGACAGAACTGTGCCAGCCAACAAACCGGGTATCATCCTGAGAAGCATAATGCGGAAAACTGATTGAAGTATCCGTGCCGGCGGAAAAAAAAAACCAGACAGCCAAAGAAGCGGACAAAAGGCTGGGTAATAATAATGATAATAAGTCTGAATCAATCAAAATCAGGAGGAATTGGTAGCCTGAATAATAATTGATTTTGGTTTGAGGAATTATGAAAAAGGACAATATACTCCATTTAATAATTTTGCATCTCTTGAGGTGATCATAAGTGGTTGAGCTAAATACCCCCCCAAAAGGGGGGTTTTGTATAAAATACACTAAGTAAAAATACTTGTAAAAAATTCATTTATCGTATCAGGTAAGTATATAATCTCCGAGCTCCTGATTTTAGGTGTGATAAATTCCATTTATTAATTTTACATTTCTTAACGTGATTATAAGTAGTAGTTGAGGTAAATACCTCCTGGCCTACTAAATAAAAATGGAGGTAGTTTAATGAAAATATTTATAATTAATTAATTTAAGGCATCAGGTGAATGTACAATCTCCGCACACCTGATTTTAAGCGAGAATCCATTATTTGAATTTTATGTTACTCTTTACTTCCATTTTCTTATGTTAGCCTGTTACATTATAACATATATGTTGCCATATTTTTAGTGTATAATTTCAATTAAGATTAGAAAAATTCTGAACCGCTTTCAGATTACTTAAGTTTATAGGTACAATGTTGTAATTTGTATGTTATGTGCATACATTAAGGATGGGATGCATGAGGAAAAATCATGAAAGGGAAAATTGTAGGAAAATTAGATATTTAAATAGTTCTGAGGAAAAAGTTATATGGTAACTGATCCATAATTGTAATGGAGCAAAATGAGAGCAAGATAAAGATAGAACCAAAACATACATTTGAACATATTTTGTGGGGGGCTGTGAGTCTCACTTCTCCTGTTCCTAGCCACTCCACAGAAGTCAGTCACTGACTGAAGCCCAGTACAGGAATCAACTCGTTTCCATAGAGATACCAAAAGATGGTCTCAGTGAGACTTACAAGAATTGTTGTGATGTCATCGTTATAGGTTATAACAAGATGAAACCTATACATCAGGCATGCACCATCACCACTGATATTCAGGCATTTATTTCTTAGGGATCGGCGGGTAGCGAAATCTGGAATAAATGTTGGAAAAGCTCCAACAAACATTAAGACAAGTTATCGTAAAATTATGAGTGAAAATAATAATAATAATAACAATAAATTAAAAAACATTTAAATTTTTGACATCGTCATCAACAACCCTTCGGTTTATACAACAACAACAAAAAAAAAGAAATTCATTCAGGTACGAATGCGTTTGTTGTTGGTTTTTTTTAAAATAATTTTTACAGGTACGAATGCGTTTTAAATAAAAATTTTGTTTTTACCTTTTTATCATAATTGGCAGATGGTTTTTATGTTAAAAATAAAAGGGTAACTAAAAATTTATTATTATTATTATTATTAGGGGATGAATTTTATTAGTTTTTATATATCGATTCATTTATGCGTAAGTTTCGTTATGTTTCTTCTTTTAAATAATTAATTAGGTTGTAATATTATATTAACTTGTGTGTTTAACAAGACGTTTGTTTGTTTGTTTGTTTGTTTGTTTAAAAGGGTTTTTATTCGTCGATTTAAAAAAATAATTCGTTTGTTAAAAAAAAAAATTTTTTTTTTATGAATATATCGAAATGAATTCTTTTTTTTTTTAAATAATAATAGTAGAGGGAGGGAACGATTAAATAAATAAATAATAAAACTTTTTTATTTAAAAAAAAAGAAAAGAACAAACGAATAAAAAAAGAAGAAGAATAAAAAGAAAAGAATGACAGAACAAACAATTTAAAGAAAAGAAATATAAACTCGGAGGCGTGAAATTCGAGTTGATAATTTACCAAATCCTATTAAAGATACAAAAAAAAAAAACAAACAAAATAAAAACGTAAAAGAAAAAAAAAAATTTAGGGTAAAAAAAGGGCCCCCGTGGGCCCCCGAGCGTCCAATTACCACAATCGACTAAAAGAAATTGAAAATTAAACATTGCTCTAATTTCAACGTAAAAATTTTCCTTCTTTTTTTTTTAAAGACGCAATCTAAGAAAACACAGTTTTAAAATTTAATTAAAATACGTAACAAACTTCTTTTTAAATATTTTCAATTATTAAAAAAAAAAAAAAAAATTTTTTTCTTTTGTGTTAAATTTTTCAATAGCGTTTCTTTCTTTCTTTCTTTTTTTTTTTATTTAAAATTTGAAAAGATAAAAGACAGAGAGAAGGAGGGAGAGGGAGAGGAAAGGAGAGAGGGAGAGGGAGGGGAAAGAGAGAGACGAAAATAAAAAAAAAATTAAAAGAGAGAGAGAGAGTGGATAAAAGTATTAAAAAAAAAACATTTTTTTTTAATTTGAAAAATTTATTATTTTCAATAAGCGAAACATAATTTATACATAATTTACACTTTTTAATTTAATTCAATATGGCGGAATTGTTTATAAACAAACGATTACCCCACCTGCCCTCCCCCTTTCCTTCCCTCCCCTCACCCCCGATGAAAAACTTTATAATTTTCACGATTGCCAACACGCGCACCTATACACAAAAAATAAGGAAAAAAAACGATCTGAAATTTTATCAGGTACGACGACGACGATGATGATGACGACATTTTGAAATTTAATAACGTCCAATTGATAAAGATAAAATTAAATAATAATAATAATAATAATTTTTTTCGGTGTGTGATTCGAAAGAGAGAGAGAGAGAGAAACGCACACACACAAAAGTGAGCAAATGTATACGATTGTTTGAATCAATTGATTTTTGGTTATGAAATGAGGAGGATAACAATGGCGGGGAGAAGAGGAAGAAGGAGGTGGGGGGTAAGCATTTGCCCTTAAAAATTTGACAGGAACTCATGGGGCGGAATCCCTTTTTTTTCTTTTATAAAAATGTTTTATACAAATTTTAAGGTGTTTAATTTCATAAACTCGTTTTATAACATGAAATTTTTTCTTTTTTTATCCGATCCCTCTCCTCCCCTTTCCCCTCTCTCCCCCCATTCCCCACAACGTATCATCATCATCATCATCATTTATTTTTTTATTATTATTTTGAACATTCGATTAAGTTAAAGAAGCAGAAGTTTTATGCTCTCTCTTAAAAGCAAATCAATCGTTTTGTTTATAAACGCATTAATGTACAGGTGGTTTCCTTTGGCGGCACCGTCGGCGGATCCCCCCCCCTTCCGCTCAAAAACAAAACAATAATAATGATGATGATGATGATGATTTTTTAACGCGTTTTTTTCGGTCGCCTGTAAAAAAACAAAAAAGTGCGAAAAAAATTTTTTACGCGCAGAATCAAATAGAAATTTATTATTATTATTATTAAGATAACGATCGTCCAAGTGGACAAGTTAAGAGTATTGATTAATGAATCCCTTTTTATACTTCAAAAATCATCATTATTATCATTATTATCATTATCATCACCGTGTGTTTACCTCTTTTTTTCTCCGACATCATCATCATCATCAGTTTCAAATTTCACCAGACAAAAAGTTTTCTTTTTTTTTCCTTTTTTCCATAGAAATTTTTCAATGCCTTAATCGATCCTGTTCAACCCTTAATATTAACTAATCAGTGACGTATTCAGGTTATTATTATTATTATAAATTTTTTAACGGCTAAATTTTTAGTTTTAATTTTAATTTTTTTTTTCAATACTCGACGACTTACGAAAAACATTTCACAATTTTTTTTTTCGTAAATTTTCCAGTCGGTTGAAATCCTGGAAAATTTTCTTCCTAATTAGGAAATCGGAAGGAAGCAGACGACAAAGAAAAAAAAATTCAATCAATTAAGTACAGAATTTTTTTATTTATATATATTTATATTTCACTTACACATTCATTTTCGATTTATCGTTATAATTATTATTATTATTATTAGTACAGGTTTTTTTAAATCGCGTTTTAATAAATAAATAATTATTATTATTATTATACAATATTTATTAAATGTACATTTTTTTAAAAATGATAAAAGGGGTAAAGGAAGAAGAAAGTAGTAGAACGGCGATGAACAACCGTCGCCATTTTGTAACAAAAATATGAAGGATTTCATAAATTATAATCCTGTCATGAATCGCGACGGTTAAATACATCGACGGTATATCGAACTGAGACAATATCCCGTAGGAACGACAGCGGAAATTTAAAAAAAAAAAAAACCGTTAAATTTAAAACGTCCGGCATTTTTTTTTCGTTAAATGAATATTTGCAAGACGAAAAAATTTTTTGTTACACGATTGAGGTTGACGGTGACCACCGAGAGCACCAAAAGCACCATCAACCGTTAAATTATTATTATTATTATTTAAGTTTATTGTTCTTCAATCATCACCGGTAAATTTTTTCGTTCTTATGTACACGCGCGCACACACACACACGCGCGTTTTATACCAAGCCAGAAAGTGGTGGTCGAGTCGTCGTTACAGGACTCGGTGGTAAACTCGTTGGGGTATGATGATAATACAATCCGGGATAAACGGAATTATTACCGTTCGTACCGGATTCGGTAGGTGCGATATGATGAGAATGATGTATTAGACCACCCGCGGCTTCGTGATATAAAATGGGTACTCTAACAAGCCTTTGGGCAGCATGTGCCATATTAGCAGCTTCCAATTCTGCAGCCAATTGTCTCTTCCATTTATTCCTACGATTTTGAAACCAAATTTTAACTTGTGTTTCCGTCAGGTGCAGACTAGCAGCCAATCCCGCTCTTTCCGAACTCGATAAATATCTTTTCATGTCGAAAGTACTTTCCAATTGGAAAACTTGAGATCTCGAAAATACCGTTCTCGTTTTTTTCTTTCTTTTTCCATTCGGATCCATATTCGAAGATGTATTATTATCATCTTTTTTATCATCGTCTTTTAAATTAAAATCATCATCATCATCAATGTCGGACGAATCATCCAATATCATATTTTCAGCATTTCCCGTATTTTGATTTATCTTATCGATTTTATTATTTTGACTTATTTTACTTATACCACCGATACCACCCAGACCACCGAGACCACCAATACCGTGATGATAATTATCAAAAGGATGTGATGGAAATGTTGGAGTAGAGTGATGATGATGATGATGTATTATTGTTGGTAAATGTGTCGAATTAACGTAACCGGTTGTATTACTTCCGGTAAAATTTGTCGGTGGAGAATTTGATGGACTCGGACTCCTACCACCATCGACAATCAATGGTGAATTTCTTATTATTATTTTTTGATTATTCGTAGACGACGACGATGGTGGTGGTGGTGGTGGTGAATTCGGTGGACTTTGTTGATCCTCGTTTGTAGTCGTTGAATCGCCTAAAAAAAAAAATTGAAGCTTTATTAATTTTAACAATAAATGAAAACCGAAACTTTTAACGGATTAAAAAAAAAAAATGAGGCCTTTCAAGAGAAATTTTTCAAAAAAAAAAGGGAGGGGGAAAAACAAGAGCCGATTAACAACAAAAAAACACAGAAAATTTTTTAAAAGGTTTCCTTTGGGTTTCCTTTTGTCACAATTTTTTATATACCTGATTGTAAAGTTTCCAGTTAAATTGCATTACATCGATTAAAAAAAATTTTTTATTTATTTAAGCAAACAAACAAACAAAATGTTTGTTTGTTAATAACATAATTGGATTTTACGTGTTAATGTTACACCATTATTATTATTATTATTATTATTATTATTATTTTACCTGTCGGACTTTGTCTTTCTTCGTTTCCGTTTAATTGTATCATTGATGATGGGTGGTTGGGTTGATGAAATCTCCATCCTCCCGAGGGATAAACTGTTGAAAATGGACTCCTTCCGGATGCTGCCGCCGCTGCTGCGAGAGCATTAAAATGTGACATTAAACCTAACCTGGAGACAGAAGAAGAAAAAAAAAATTTTTTTTGTTTGTTTGTTTGTTTCCACCCCACTCCCCACTCCCCAACCCCCCCACGTCGCTTTTTAAATCTTTCCCATGGAAGAGAAAATAAAAAAAAACGGCGATAAACGATGCTTTTAAGTGGAATTAAATTTTATTTTGAATTTTTTTTTTTCAAAATGGCGTCGGAAACTGTTTTTTTTTTTATAAAGTGCAATAAAGTTTCCGTTTGGTTTTTTTTTTTTTTTATCTTTCCAAACCATTCTATTTTTATTTCTATCTATCTCTTTCTATCCCGTATATTTTTTTAAGTTAAAGACCTAGAAAAAAAATTTTGGGGAAAACAATTTCGGATAAAAGGAAAACGTTGGAAAAGAAAAGAAAAAAAAAACAAGAGCGGCGGGTAAAAAAAAAAAAGTAAAAATTATCATCATCATCATTTTATTTTTCTTTCTTTCTTTCCTTCTTTCTTTTTCTCCTTTTACTTTCTAAAGAAATTTTCCACGGGAAAGCATTGAAACGATTTTCTCATCATCAAGGGTGGAGAAAGTGAAGCTCCTCCCTCATAGAAAAAAAAAAAAAAACTTTTCCTTGACGTTCTTTTACACTTTCTCCAAAACGTTGTTGTTGTTGTAAAAATCTAATTTTTCCGTTGTCGCAAATGGGGGGGGGCAGAGGGGGAGGAACAGGGGGCAGGAGAAGAGAAAAAGAAAAAAGAAAAATTTTCTCCCTTTTCTTCTTCTCCTCTTCTCCTTCTCTTCATCTCATCCGAATCGAATTCAATTTAATTTAGAAAAAAATTATTTTTATCATCATTATCAATTACATCAATATATGTAATTCTTTTAAGGAATGAATGAATGAATGAATGAATGATTAATAAATTTTTTTTTCGGTATAAAAAAAAAGAGCGGGAATTTTTAACAACGGGATCGATCAATCACGGCAATATATTTAATACAATTAATACGGTGACGTCACAGCCGACATCATCACGTTTAAAATTAATTTTCCAACGCGCCGCCATTTTTAAAAGGACGAATGTAAACAAGTGATTAAAAAAAATTTTTTTTTTCCTCGTTATTACTACTACGATTATGAAAACAAATTAATTTTTCTTTCTTAATTTTCCTTTTGTTTTTGATTAAAAAAACCCGAAAAAAAGGAAGAAAATGGAAAGAAAAAAAAAGGAAAAAAAGTGGGAGGAGAAGTAAGAAGGAAGGAAGGAAGGGAGGGAGGGAGGGGGAAAATTAAGAAGATATTCTTGAGCGTTTTTGAAGTGGTTTTTGGATTATGAGGCAAAAAGATTTTTTTTCTTTTTTTTTTTTTTAAACAAAACTTTTATCATTATTATTATTTAAAAAGAGTATTCTCAAGATAATTTTGTTTTCAATTTTCTATTTATTTTACCCTCAACTTACTCCAGATTTATATAAAAAAAAAAGAGAGAGAGAGAGAGAAAGAAAACAAAAGAAGAGGAAGAAAGGAAGGAAGGAAGGAAGGAAAAAAAATTTAAATTAAGAATTTTTAATTACGATTTTACTTTAACTGGAGAAAGAAAAGAAAAGAAAAGGGAAAAAGGGGAAAAGAGGAAAAACACGGATAAAGTCTGGAGAGTAATTAAAAATAAATTATATTTTTCCAGCAAAAAAAAAACAAGTTTTTTTATTTCGCTTACCATTTCCGGTATTAATTTTTATTTTCTTATGTTTGCAACAATGGAAAACGATAACGATGCGTTATTACCAATTAACGATTAATTTTTTTAAATATAAAAATGTTTTTTTTTCTTCTTGTTAGAACGAGATTTTTCAAAAGAATTCGTACCAACTTGAGAAATAAAAAAGCAAAGGCTGGTAACAATGTTTTTAGAACATTTTCATAATTTATTTATTAAAATATTTTTGTTTTGTGTGTGTGTGCATGCGGAGCTTTTCCCATTTTTTCCTTATTTTGAGTTTATTCCCTATTCGTTGTTTTTTCATTTTCTTTTTTTTCATTCCTTTTTTATTATCCTTAAAAGGTTGTCGTTAAATCTTAATCAATTATGCAAAAGCAGCACTTAAAAAGTTTTACTATTAAACAATACGTTCAAGAAAATACAAGTTAAGCGTTCTATATTAATTTTCCATTTACTCTAAATGTTCGGAAAAAAAAAAGGTTAATTATAAAATCCTTAATATAAAACTCTCGGAGGACTTTACATCTCTCTCTCTCTCTCTCTCTCTCTCATCATCTCACTCTCTCATCATCTCTCTCTCTCATCATCTCACTCTCTCATCATCTAACTCTCTCTCTCATTTTCTCATTCTCTCTCTCTCTCTTAACAGTGTAATGATTTTTTTTTTATTCGAAATATGGATTCAACCTTAAATTAATTCATAAAATATTATTATTATTATTACTCATTCGACCGACGTCACACGTTTAACGTAACGACGGTTATGACGTCATAACTTAAAATTAAGACGTAGAGAATGTATATGTATGAATATAAAAATGACCAAACATAAATTATAATTTGACTCCCATTTCCAACAACCCCAAAAACATTTAACCGTGATGATAATAATAATAATATTAGGAAAAACAATATAATATCTATACCATCTGCTTTCCGAGAACGAATAATAATAATAATATTTTTTGTTATGATGGACAATTCATCGCGCCCACCATTTTTTTTTTTTTTTTTTGGTTAACAAATGGTTTTAAATTAATGAGGAGGAGAAGAAGAAGAAGAAAACCTGGAGGATGATGATGATGATGATGATTATGACGACGGATGTTGGTTATGTTTGTAGACCGCCGACGGGTCACGCCCCATAATATTTGCATTTAACGCTTGTTTGTTGGGTGTTTGTATTAAACGGTAGAATGATTATTGTTAGGGATGGTAAGGTAATTAGGAGGAGCTTGTTTGTTGTCTCGTAACAAGAGGGGTGGTGTGTACCAAAAGAAAAATTTTTACGTTACGTTTGAAATTATTTCACGCGTGACAACAAACGTTTGTTGTTAAAAAATTTTTAAATATTTAAAAATGGCGGCGGTTATTATTATAATTGTTTAAGTAACTCACCTTGATAACATTGTCGGATCCGTACATGCCGGATGATGTGTTAAAAAATTTGTTGCAGCATCCAAAACAAAATTCTGTTGCACGTTCCCACTACCGTAACTACTACTACTACTACCACTACTACTATTTTTCTTAGCACTTGAATCCGTCCTTCTTAATATACTAGATATTGTAAATGATGTGTACATGGGATTGGGTGTCGATGATGGTTGAGGACTCTTAGATCTCGGTGATGGTGATCTAGATCTACTTTTAGAACACCTATAATTTTTCATTTCCGGTGATGATTTCCCATTTTTAACATCTATTATCGATGGCGACGGTTGTTGCGTCGGTGATTTTGATCTTTCTCTTAAACGATCCGGGGATCTCGTTCTTATCGGACTTTTAGACCTAATATCACCCCCTAATTGTATTCTTCTAAGTTCTATACTACCCCGTGATAAATTTTCGCAATATGATTCCTGTTTATTTTTCGGTGATTCCGTTTGTGTCATTTCCGTTTTTTTAACATCTAAATTAGGCGAATTCGATGTACGTTGTTGCTGTTGTTGTTCGAAAACAAATTTTTGATGTGATAATTTTCTCCATTGTTCAAAATCAATTCCTCTTAATTCTAACCAATCGTCGGATTTTCTTTCAGGAAAATCATCTAATCTTTTTTTTTTTACATCCGGACTCGTATTTTTAATTAAATTTATTTTATTTGTAAAATTAAGTTTCGTTTCCGGTTTTTTATTTAAATAATTTATTTTAGTTTTTGCATATGATGTTTCTTTATATTTTTTATTATTATCATCGTTTGATGATTCTTCCGTTTCGCTAACAACATTCACTTCCACATCTTCTTCGTCACTCATTTTTTTTTTTTTTCACGATAACCGGAAGTTAATAACCGAAAAAAAACAAAACACTTTTTAAAACACTCCGATATTTAAAAAAACAAATCCCGAAATAGTAATAATAATAATTATTTAAATAAAAACCCGATAGAAATGAAAAACAAACGGATATGACGTAAGTTATAGTCGTGTGCGTTAAACGGGGGTTAAAGATAACCACTAAATGGTATAACCATAAAGTAACGAATTCATATCGTGTACGAAATTTAATGTGAAAAAGTATATGTATAAAAAAAAAAAACGAAAAACGAAAACGAAACGAAAGAAAGAAAGAATGAACAAACAAACAAAAAAAAAAAAGGAAAAAAGAAAAAAAAACCATCCGACTAAGAGAGGAGAAAACCGAAAAAAAAAAATAAAATAAAATAAAAAATAAAAACCCACCCTTATCGCTATTCCCCTTATGTTGCATTCTAATTCTAAAACGGAATATTATATAATTTTCATCCCCTATTTCGTTATTTAATCCCGTGCAAAATGGACACGTTTACACGCGTTCACGTTATAACGCATCGATCCCTTCTTACACTAAGTAAACGTTTCAATTTAGTGTAAAAAGGGTTTATGTGAATTTTATATATTTTTCGTTCGACATTCAATTTTCACCTATGATTTTGCGCATTACCGACACTATCATCATTATTATTATTATTATTATTGGGAAAAAATTTATCTCCTCCTCCCCCTCCTTTTTGTCCCCTTTAAGCAATAATAAATATATTTGTTTTATTATTAAAAAAAAAAACAAAACTACCCTCCGCAAAAAAATATGAAAAAAAAAATTTACGTAATAATAATTATTATTGGGCTTGTGACGTCATAAATTTAAAAAATCCGCGCGAGTTTTTAAATTTTAAAATAATAAAAATTTTTAAACCGGAAATCACCGTTTGTAGAAAAATTAAATTTTTCCAGAGTAAAAAAAAACACGAACAGAATCAAAACATTATACATGATAAAATAAAAAGAGAAGGAGAGAGAGAGAGAGAGAAAGAGAGATAGATAGATAGATAGAGAGAGAGAGGTAGATAGGGGAAAACATTAAAAGTAAATTTTGTAAATAAAATGCTCCGCCCCATTTTTGCCGTTTTATCAAATTTTCTATTTTCACCCCTTGAACGATACAGCTAATACAACCCCTCTTAAACTTTTTTTCTTTTTTAGGTGGTTGATATTTTAGTGAGTTTTTTAAAATGGTTTTTACCGCCGCGCGTAAAAAAAAAAAAAAAAATATTTTTTCTATAATTGTCAATATTATTATTATTATTATTATTATTCATTGTCACTCATCGTCATCATTAAAAAAAAAACGGAAATGATATTTAAAAATCGGTTAATGACACGTCAAAAAAAAAAAAGGTGACAGTTAAAAACCGATTAGTTTTCAAATCGGTTACTTTATTATTTATCAAACGTTTTCGGACAAATTTTTTTTTTCTTTCTGAACAATTCGTTTGAAGAATCAAACAATAAAATTTCCGCCACTTGAATTTTTTTTAAAAAAAATTTTTCGTGGCATTAGAATCCTTTTTTTTTTTTTAACTCGAATAAACCCCCTTAATAAACTCCGATAATCGGTTATGGTTGTTTTTGTTGTTATGTTTAACTGACACATTGTCAATTTCATCATACCTTACTAACATAATAATAATAATAATAATAATAATAATACTTTGACCGGCACCTGCTAAAAATAATAATAAACAATAATTTTTTTTTTTTTTTTAATAGTTTACCGTCGTCAGGAAAAAAAAGCAGACGACGTGACGAATCGTAATTATTATTATCGTTCACTGTTATTTAAAAAAAAATCTTTTTCTTTTTTTTTACGACTATGATGACCGTTAAAAAATTTTTTTTTTAAAAATAAAGTTAAAGAAAAAAGAGACGAAAAAAAAATTATTATATTCATCCCCTAATAAATATTCAACCCTTAAATATTTTTCAAAATCGCAACCGATAAAAAAAATTTTTTTTGACTGTTGGAACCGGTCGTGGAAGTGTCGATAATTTTTACTATATATATCGAAGCAGAAGAGACAAAAAACTCACCCCTATATACATATATTGTAAATTCAACCCTTAAATTCGATCGTTTAAATAATAATAATAATAACAATCGTTTGGGTTTATAAAAAAAAAAAAAAATTCTTTTCTCTTCACATCCGCGCATCGAGAGAATTTAAAAAAAAAATTTTTTTTTGGGGGGGGGGGGTAATTATCGATATTTTAAATAATCGATCGATATATCGATTCATCGATCAATTTAAATCGTACATAAAATCGAAATGACATGTTTAGCACAAAGAAAAAAAAATTCTTTTTTTCGCTACCGTTTAAGATGTAATTTTTAACACTCAAAAAAAAAAAAATTTTTTTTATTTATTTATTTAAAATATCGAATGACCTCCCCTCTCTCCCTCCCCATGTCTCCCCCTTCCCCCGAAGAAAAAAGGAAGAATTTTTTGTGTGTGTTGTTGATTCCTCAATGGTAACTTAAGATATTTGTCACATTACGTGATGTGTCTTATGTCACTTATCATCGATATAAACGAATTCGAAACCGTTTTTCATTTAAAAAAAGGAAGAATTTTATCACTCTCATCATCATCATTATCATTATCATTATCATCATCATCATCATCATTATTAATGGACGTGATTTTCGCACCGAATAAATAAAAAAAAAAGGAAAAGTTATTCAACCGTCATTTTTTTTTTTTTTTTAAATTTAAAAGCTTTTTTTTCTTTTTACGTGTTACAATTTTAAATGATTTTACTATTTAAACCGACGACGTTGTAAAAAAAAAATGATAATAATAATAATAATAGTACTAAAAAGAATTGGGATTTTTTTTTGTGGGGATTTAACAAGGAGGGGGATCTTTAAAGACATATTTAAAGATTTACGGTCATAGAAAGAAAAAAAAGTGTAAATAAGAATGTTAATATAAAGAAAACACTCTTGAAAACCCCGAAAAGTTTTTTAATCCTCCATAATAACTACAACAAAAATAACAATCATTATTATTATTATTATTATTAAGAATACAATCGCATTGAAACCTCAAATGGTATAATATATATAATAATAATAACGTATTCGTTATTTTAATGGATTCGCTCGTCTCTCATATTTATAAGGTACTCGTGCTAAATATTTTTATTTAAGAATTCAAGTAGTATTTGTTATTAACACTTAACTACACACGAAACCTTTTTTTTTTTTTTAAATAGATAAGATTTCCTGGAACGTTTTTCTATCCATCTCCAGTATTCTCCAGTATTCTCCATTATTATTATTATTATTATTATAAGAAAAGACCGAAAGTTAAGTGATGGAAATACGCGAAAAGGTAATGAAGACGACGACGAAAATATTTTTAAAAAAATCCATTTGATAATTAATTTTTTTTAAAAAGGCGGGGAGGAGAAGGGAGGAGGGGAGGTAAGGGGAGAGGATGGGAAGGGGAATGATAAAAGATAAGAAAAATTAAAATGTAAATTATTAAAAAGAAAAGTTTTTTAAAGAAAAAGAAAACCTTTGAGAAAAATAAAAAAAGATTTAAAAAGTTAGAAATTACGTTAAGGAGAAAAAAAGGAAGGAAAAGTTTAAGGGTGTGTGTGGGGGTTGGGGGGTAGGGGGTTGATGATGACGACGAATATGTAAAAAATTACGTAGTCGAATCAAAGGATGATGAGAAGGAAAAAAAAAAAAATTTTTCTTTCCATTTTTTTTGTGTTTGTTAAAATATTTTATATCTTATATCTCGCAAAATCATTTCTTAACAAAGTTTTTTTTTTCCTTTGATTTTCTTCCTTTTTTCTTACCTTTTATATATATATATATATATATATAAAATGAATTTTTCTTTCATAGAAACCATTAACAAGATCATCTTTTCAAAATCTTTTTCCTTTTTTTCCTTTTTTTCCCTTCTTTCCCTACTCATCATTTTTTCCTTCTTTAATTTTAAGTTTGAGATTTGTCAATTTAATAATATTACTTTAAATTTTTTTTTTCATTCAATTGATCGACTTATTATTATTATTATTATTGTTTTAATTAATTAATTAATTATAAATGTAATCGAGTGTTATTATTATTATTATCGTGAAAAATTTTTAACGCGAGAGGAAGTTAAACGTGTTATAAAAAAATTTTTTTTTTAAAATTATTCCGCCCTCGCTGTATGATGCCATTAAACGTGAGAAATTATTATTATTATTATAAGGAAAAAACTTTGTGTGCCCCCTATTTTTATGGTAAAACTCTGGGGTGTCTGGAAAAATCACCGACAGAGAAAAAAAAAAACAACCCGGGGCTTCTGCTACCACTGTTACTCCTGTTTGTTTCTTATGCCACACACTATATCATTATAACTCTATTATATAATTCATGATATTTTATTAACGTGTAATTTAATTCTTTTTTTTTCTGGGGGGAGTGGAGGGGAGGTAGGGAGGGGGTCGTTTTCTATTAAACACACTCCACGATTTATCACGCGTACCATATTGTTGTTGTTGTAATAGTTTGTAATCCTTTTTTTTTTTTTTTTTTAAATTTTCGTCTCGTTTGTTGTTTGTCAAAAAGGGTGTTAATGTGACTTTACAAAAAAAAAATGATTTGACCGACGTATTGTTATTATTTAAAAAAAACGTTGAGTTTTGTATTCCCTCTCTCTCTTTTTATTACGGGATTAAATAAAAAACAATAAAAAAAAACGAATTCAAAATGGCGACCGATAAATTAATACGTAATTTTAAAAATCATCATCATCATCATCACCCAAAGGATTCATTAAAATTGGAAGAAATAAGAAAAAAGAAAAAAAAACTCAGATTGTTTGTTAACATTTAACAAAAAAAAGGAAAAACAAATTTCTCTTTTACTTCATGTTGTTTAAAAAAAAAAAAAAAAAAAAAGGAAAAAGGAAAAAAAGGAAAAGGAAGAAGAAAAAAAAGTGAAAAAAAGGGGAAAACAAGAAAACACAATTTTGCAATTAGGCGTCTATAGTGCTACCACCATTGCGGGCATTTAAAAATGAGCGAGAGAAAGAAAGAGAAGAGAAAAATAAAATAAAAAACTTATTAGAAAATGGTTTCTTTTCATTATTGACTTACGACAAAACACGGTCGACTTATAATTATTTATTTCACGTTTGAAAAAAAAAATAAAATTTTTTTCATTTTTTAAGAAGAACCATTTGCTCCGTGTTTACCTTATCCGTAAAAAGGATCATTTAATTTTTTTAATTTAAAAAAACCCTCAATTCACCGCCTTCTTAATCTAAACTTTCTGGCTTAATCTCCGACCATTGTTCTCTTTAATTAGTACGTTTATTGTGATTACATTTGAACCAAAATATTTACTAATGCTTTTCGTGTAATTAAATTTTTCCTTTTTATTTTTTTTATTTATTTCCTTTTTTTTAAATTCCTTTGATTTTTTTCCTTTTTAAATGGCTAAAAAACGGATTTTTTTCGAGTAAATAAATAAATAAAAAAAAAACAAATGGACGAACAATGAATTAGAATTTTTTTTTGTTCGATTAGTAAAAAATTAATTCGAGATTTTTTAAATTAACAATTATTATCGTAATCGTTTTTATCGAGATATCGATTTAAATACGAGATATCGATACAAATCGTAAAAATTTGATGAAATAAAAAAGAAAAAAAAATTTAAATGGAAAAAGGTAGAAGAAAAAAGGGAAAATAACATGGAAATTTTTTTTTCTTTTTTTTGATTTTATTACCTTTTACTTTTTTTTTTTTTTATAGGAAAAAAGGGAAAATGAAAGGAAAAGATTTTGAGTAAATTTGAACAAGAAGAAAATAAGAGAAAGAAAATTGATTTTACGACCAATAGGGAGAAAAGTAAAAAAAAAAGGAAAATAACATCCTTTCATTATTGGTCCTTCATTCGGGTGTTTGTGTGTTTTCTTCAAATTTTACCTTTTTTCCGGCACCCCGACCCCCGACCCGCCACCCCTCCCCAACCTCCCCCATCCTCCTTCCCCCCATTTATTTTCGAAAATGTTTTTTTTTTTTTTTTTACTCAACAACCTTACTAAATCCAATTCTGTCATCTAAAACTCTTTTGTAAAGCTAATCCCAGTCCATTTTGAGCTTAAAAAGAAACTTTTAACGTCTATAATTCAAGAAAAAAAAAGAAAGAAAATTTTCCTTTCCCCTCAAGTCATTTTTCCAACTCCTTCTTCTTCTTCCACGTCTTTTTTTCTTTTTTGACAAAAAAAAACAACAACATTTATTTTTTCACCCTTTTTTAAGACAAAAACTTTATCATCGTGTTATATTCCTTGTAATAAAAAAAAAATTATTCTCAAATTATACCAATTAAAAAATTTGTCGTCCATTTTTATTAAATCTTAGAAAATCCGTTACGTTCTCCCGCCTGCCCTGCCCTGCCCCCCCTGTGAGAAAATAGAAAACGCAAGAAAACTATAAAATAAAAATTTAACGCTCAAAGTCCATTTTGAATAAGAAGGAAGACATCTGCAAAAAAAAAAAAAAGGTTTTTCGATGTTGGGGTCACCGCCACCTTTTCATTATTATTATTATTATTATTTAGGTTAGGTCGGGACACAAAACAAGACTCCAAAGGGGCGCTCCTCCGAAATAAAGATTTTTGCAAAAAAAAAAAAATTTTTTTTTTTTAAACGTTTTGTTATGATTATTTCATGCGAATAATATCTGTCAAAACTAGTCCGATAAATTTCTATTTAAAAAATTTTTTTTTTCATTTACTCGAGTTATACCGAACAAATATCATCATTATCATTATCATTATTATTATTAATAAAGACGTGTATTTTTTTTATATGAGCGTTATGAAACATGGAAAAAAAAAAACAATTGCTCTTTTTTTTTTCTTTTTTGTTTTCGTGTCGCCGATTTTTTTCATTTTTTTCATAAATCCATCAATTTTCTTTAATAATAATAATAATAATAATAATTGTGTATTCAACCGTCGGTAACCTTTTTACGATAGGGCCCCCCATCTTTTTTATCTCAAAAAAATTTTTTTTTATTTTTAAATATAAAATTTAACTCTTATTGTCTGTTATATGATTCTCAGGTAAAAATTTTATTTTTTTTCATATTTGCAAATATTATATTTTTAAAATGTTTATAAAAGAATGATAATAATAATTATTACGATGACGATAAGGTGAAGCAGACGATTTTTTAATATCATTAAAAACAAAACGAAATGAAAAAAAACGTTAACGTTCCCTTCACTTCAAATTTAAATATTCACTTATGACGTCATTAAAACATGGACGACCCCAACGATAATTATAAAAAATTAACAAAAAAAAAGAGCATAATAATAAAAAAAAATTGTAACGAAAACATACAAAAGAAAACAAAGCAAATCACGTGCGTGCGTGCGTGACACGTGCGTGTTTTCATCATATTGATTATGATCCTTAATAAATTATTATCGAGAAGGCGGTGGTGGTGATGGTGGTGGTAATGGCGGCGGCGGATGTTATAATGTTTACAATTAAAATTATATACTCATGTTATTTTCTCTATGATTTTTCCTTTTTCTCAAGTATTATTATTATTATTAATACGATCGAGTAGTTTTCGAGTATATAGAAAACCACTTGAAATTTTAAAAAAAAAAACGTTTAAAATTGAAGTGGATTCATGAAGTATCAACTACTCCATTTTGTTTATTTTTTTACCTGTATAAGTTCTCACAACCCTCTCTTATCACAATCGAATCCTTGATAGGAAAATATGCGGTTCGTTAAGGGTTGTTTTTTTTTTTTTTTTTTAATAAAATAACAAACAAAAAAAAATGGTTATTAAATATAATGGAGAGAGAGAGTGAAAGGGGGTTGGTGGTGGGGTCGGGGGGGGGCAGGAGAAGGAAAAAAGAGGTGCAAAAGCATACCGTAAGTGAGATATTGGGTAACGTTACGAGGATTATTAATATCCCACAAGACTATTTAATTGTACGATGGTTCAATTTCTATTTGACTAATGGGCACCCAACTGTGATTGATTTCAAATCAAAATCCCTAATGTCTCATCTTTTTTTTTTTTTTCATCTTCTCCTGTTTTCCCTTTTTTCATTTTTTTTAACAATGCTGTGCACGTTGTGTGTGTGTGTGTGTTTGGCTAGCATTAATCAGAGATCATCATCATCATCATTCACTTGCCATTTTTTTTTTTTACTTAGTTGATTGATTTTTCCTTTTAACTTCTTAACAATACTTTTTTTTTTTTAATTCAAGAGTTTTAATTTAACTTTTTTTTTGCTTTTACACACGCACATGCACGCACGCACGCACGCACACGTTTGTTATTGTTTGTAATTTTAAATAACAATAATAATAATCTTTACATATATTTATTTTTGTAATTGTTTTAAATTACAATATATTATTATTATTTATTCGTTTGTCGTGGAAAATAATAATAATAATAAATGTTGTTGTTGCCTTTAAAAAAAAAAAAAAAAATGAAAGTCGGTGATGATAAAAAAAAAAAGGAAAAACAAATAAAAAGAAAGCAGAAGCCAATCAGAAAACAAAATAGAGATGATAGCGCTTTTGTGGTGAAAAGTTTAACTACAAACATAAACTTGTTGTTGGTAAGGTTTCTCAACATCTCTGTGTATTTATCTGGGTAATGGGAAATTAAATTCGTAAAACTGAGAGGGGAGCAGAAGGAGGAGAAGGGGGTGCGTTTTCATTTATACTAAATAATTATAATATGCAGAAACCACCGGAAAATTCCGCTTTTCATTGTTATTATCATCAAATCGTTTATGTAATGATCCGGGAGAATGTTTATGATAACGTTTCCGACGAGTAATAGAGAAAACGGTGGTGGGAAGACGTGGGGGAGGGGAGGGAAGAGGAGAGACGCGAAGGAAAATTTCCCCACAAAAAAATTCCGCATTATAAAAAAAAAAAAAACATTTTCCCGTGAACTCGATACACATTAGTTGTTTGCTTGCAGAAAAGTGCTTTCGTAATTTGGTTTTATGGGGGAAGTCGTGAAAAACTAAAAGCCTTTTTCCGACTCGATTTTCTCGGGAGCTTTAACGATCTGTAATTACATTAAACTACACCTTTTTAAATAATTTCCATTTAATTTATATGTTTAACTTACGTTTGAAACTTTTTTAGATTTTTTCACGCTACAAAATGAGGAAGGCGAGGCGGGTTCACTTGATTTTGAATTAACAAAAAAAAAGATACACGAAAAATATATATATATATATATATATATATATATATATATTAATCATGGCGGATTTTTTTTTTCCTTTTCTTATTTTATTCTGTTCCGAAATTGTGGAAAATGTATAGATAGCTTACTCCCCATTCTTCCCCCCTCCCAGCGCTCCCCTTTTTTTCACTTTTATTTTTTTTTTACTCATCACTTTCCATTAAAATAAATAAAAAAGTTTTTTTTATTTTTTTTATTACTCTATGAAATCCTATTAATGAGTTAAGGAAGGAATTTAATTGTTTAGCAGAAGAAAAATTTAACGCATTGATTGATAACTTTAACTGATAAGAAACAAAAAACCTTATCAATTAATTAATTTATTATATATTAATTTAATATGATAATAATAAACGTTTCGTTAAATGCGTTGATGATTATGATGATAATAATGATAAATAATTTTTAACGTGGAAGCATATTAAAAATAAGGGCGTGGCTAAAGAATTTTTTCGTTAATATTCTTTTTTATTATTATTATTATTATTACTACGAAAAAAGTAAAAAGAAAAAAAAATTTGTATTTAATTTAGACGTTGAATGTTTTTTAACCATTATCAATTTCTCTCTCTCTCTTCCTCTTTCTCTCTCTTTCTTTCCCTTTCTCTCTCTCTCTTTCTTTCTTTCTCTCTCTCTCATTACTACGTACACGTTTTTTTTCTTTTTTCTTTCTCCCCATCCAGTAATTGATTCTTTGAGATCGATGATAATAAAAGGAAAGATTGTTAAAAAGCAGGTTTTTTGAATATTTTACGTCATCGATAAGAGAGAGAGAGAGAGACAGAGAGAGAGAGAGAGAGAGAGAGAGAGACAGAGAGATTTTAGGGTGACGATTAAAATCAAAGAAATTTAAATCAAAGAAAGAAAGGAGGATGAAAGTTGAGATGATGTTTTTTTTTTTTTTTTTTTTATAAAACATAAAGCATCATTTTACCAAAAGCTCTTAAAGTTTAATTACTCCCATCAAAAGCTAAGAGAGAGAGAGAAAGACAAATTATCGAAAGTAACAAACAGTGTAAATGCCTCTAATAAAAAAGAGAGAGAGAGAGAATGAAAATGCCTTTCAACTAAGGTGATTTAACCTCTTATTCGAATCCTTTTTTTTTTGTAAAATAACTAAAAAAAACCTTCACCGACCTTTTTTTTTACTTTTTATTACCCAATTTAACAAAAAAAAATTTTTTTTATATTGATAATAATAATAATAATAATATTCGTCGGTAAACAAACTCATTTTTAAAAAAACACCTTTTTTAACAATAATAATAATAATAATAATAATTAAATAAACCTTTTTCGAATAAAATGATTCATCATAATAAAATTTTTTTTTTTAAATAACCTGAACGATTATTATTATTATTATTATTATCATTATTATTATTCAATTTTAATATGGATTATATGACGTTTTGTTTTGTTAAGGTATTAAGGGTTGATTTGGAGGACAACGACCTTTTCCTTTTTTTTTTAAATAAAAAAAAAATTTGGATTATTCGAAAGCATCTTTTTTTTTGTTCAGAAACGAGGGGGGTGGAAGTGTGGGGAGGTGAGGGAGGTTTAGCGTAATAAGAAGAAGATTAAAACGTTGAATAGAGAGAGAGAGAGAAATCGTTTAATGTCTAAACAACCATTATGAACCAGCATCGAACCATCAAATTAACTCCTCGGATTAAATGTAAAATATTCGGAAGCGTTTTTTCAAAAAAAAAAAAAATTATAAATAAAACAAACCCTTCTCCCCTACCACCACCACCCCCTCATTCGTAAGTAAGTGAAGTAGCAACAACAACAACAAACAAAAACCCCCAAGAATATAATAAGTATGATAAACCTCCCCCGTTGCGTAATCTCGTTTAATGCTCCCCGTGAATTTAAAACTAAAAAAAGGGTCGATTTATACGGATTTTGGCAAAAAAGAAAAAAAAAAAAAAAAAATGGCGCCATTTTGAATGTTTTTTGTCGGATCGTTTATTAGTTATTGATACACCTCATTCACATAATGAAAAAAAAAAAAAAAAATTACTAATGAATATAAAAACGAAACGAAAGGAAAGGAAAATTTTTTAGTTATATTAAAAATCAAAGCGTAATAATTGGATTTTAGGGGCGGTTTATTTATTTTTTTTAGGCGCGATTTTTTTAATTCCAAATGCTATGACGTCGTAAAAAAAAATCTTATAAACCGATATAAAGCTTATTCGTATAGAAAAAAAAAAAAAAAATGGAATGTCGACGGTCTTTTGGGAATTAAACTTGAATGAAAGACAAAAATGGCGAATGAGGAAGAAGAAGAAGAAGAGGAAAAAGAAAATGGTGGCAATAATTTAAAAAAAAAAAAAAAAAAGTTTTGTTATTTTGTTCATTGTTGTGTGAAACAAGTTTCTAAATCCTTAGGTGATAACTAGATGGGGGAAAGTGGGGAGAAGCGGGGGTAAAAAGCTCCACCTCAATTTAAAATCACAAGAAAATCCTTACACGCAACCTGATTTACCAATTTCCTTTTCTCCTCCCCTCTCCCCCCATTTCCGTTTCCGTTTTTTTTGAATCAAATTGTTAAAATTGAAAGGGTTTGTTTCCGTTATTATTATTATTATTATTTTTGTTTTTCTATTCCGTTTCGTCGTGATGATGATGATGATAATAATAATCCATAAAATCTTTTTGGATTTCGTTTCGTTTTGCTTTCTTTTTTCGAAATCACGTGACTGATAATAATAATAATAATAATATTGTTCTTTTTTCGTTTGGAAAATTTTAAGGTTTTGTAGCAATGGGAAAATTACCATTACATATATAAAAGATTTGATAAGAAGTAGTTTTTCATATTGAAATCATTTTGATTAAAGTCCAAATGGTTTAAATAGAGAGGATAAGGGTGAATTCCCAATGGGATTTCCGGTTTTGCGGTTTTACGAGAGGCAAAATCATACATTTGAGAGTGTTAAAATATCTTATGGAAAAATTCTTCTTCTTCCACGTTTTTTTTTTTTTTAACAATAGGGTAGATAGATATAAACGAATATAATAAACAAAACTTACCATTTTATGATTATGACGTCATCATCCTCATCGTCCTCCTCGCCCTCATCGTCCATCATATTTTTCTCGTGATTTTTTCTTTTTTTCCAAAATAAATTTCCATGACTGAAAAGAAAATAATAATACTTGTTAATAATAAAAAAAAAGTAATACGAATAATATTTTTTTAATTCGAGAATATTAATGCGAAAAGAAAGGAATTGTTTGACTTTGTCGAAATGTTAAAATGGCTGACAACAGTTGTCTGATTATAATAAGAAATAAATGCGGCCAAGTGTAAAATAACATAATAAAAATTCTCAAGAGGAGTCTGTCTCATTAAATTTTCATTTTATATATATTCAATTTTTTTTTTATGTTATTAACGAAGACGAGAACAAAACAAAAGGAAAAAAGGAAAAAAAAATTGCATTTCAAATTTTTTTTTTCATTTTCCTTTTTTAAATAAAAATCTGTTTGGAATATTTAAAAATTTATAATAAACTTTTTTTTTACCTTATTTTAAAATATTATTAACAATAACAAACAACAAAAGACGTCGTCTGTAACGAAGTACAAAACATCATTTTGTAAACGAACAACATAATTCGATGATCGACGCCATTTTTGTTGTTTTGATTGAAAAAAAAAAATAAATTTGCGGGAAAATTTTAACGACCGTTGCCAACTTAAAAATGGCGGACGATAAAATAATATTTTTAATCGATTTTAAAATTTTAACGTCGTGAAAATAATCTTTTTTTAACATCTTAATGTTATTTATTTTGATTGATTGATTGATTGATTGATCGATCGGATTATTTATTTATAATAATTATTTAACAAATTTATTATTACTTTTCGAACGAATATTATTATTATTATTATCAATTAGCAAAACGTCAAAATTATAACAAATTTTTTTTTTTTTTTTTGGTATCTTGGGATATTTTTTAAATATCTCGAATGATTTATCAATTAAAATATCGAGATATCGAATCGATATTTATCGATACGAACGATGATGGATTCAAAAACAAAAAAAAAAAACAAATTTGTTTTTTTGTTATGAAGAATTATTCCTCATTTCCTTGTCAAATTTTTTTTTGTTTTGTTTTTTTTGTCGTCTGCTATCAGACTTTAATAATAATAATGATGATGATGATGATAGAGGTATGCTTACAGAAAATAAAATATAAAAAAAAAAAATTTAAATCGCGTTGGAACATGAAAATTGTTATAAAAGGTAACACCAACCACCAATCATACAAACAAACAAACAAACGGGGTGGGGGTAAGGGGCAGTAATTCGGGTAAGGTATGAGTCATAATTGTACCTTGCTACCTGAATCAACTTAGTATAAATAGGTGGATTAATTTTTTTATAAATCAGATTAATCCCATCAAGGGTTAAAAAGTGTTACCTTGGATTAATTTTAATAATCTCCGATGGATTTGGATTATCGATATAGCTATCCCGGATATACTACAGTGCTATATTGTTATTGAGTCATATATAGTACGTATGATGTCCGGAGAAAGCCATGTCAAATTTTCTACAATATTTTTGATTATGGTTAACAACGGATTTGTTTATGGTTAAATATTCCCGAATCTTAATTGTTCTACGTGTTATTATTATCGTAGTACGGTTATGATTCGGGAATGTAGAGCCTAACAACAACAGGAAGGGAATTGATTGCAAAATGCTTAACTATGGTCCTTAATCTTTAACGTAGTACATTTTTTTTTAATTATTTGTAGTACGTTATAGTATTGAGGGTCGGAGTTTTGTCACGTCTTCCATGTTTGTTTTTTTTTTTATACACGACAACGTCATCTGTGATGTTTATTTTAAACTACGTTACCAACCACCTTAATATTTATAATTTGCAGTTGTATTCACACATGCCATCTATATTTATTATGTAACAACTACAATGTACAAATTAGTTTTTTATATTTTTTAATAGATGTCGGGCGTGTTTTTGTTTTTGTTTTGATTTCAGAAAGTCATTTAAATACTTCATCGCAAAACAATTTGTTACCCTAAATCGTCATCGAAATTGAACAATCCGTGAAAATAATAATAATTATTACACAACAACAGCAACCAAATTCGTAGTTTGTACACAACACCATGTTAAAAAAAATAGTAAAAGCGTTGAATAATAAAATATTAATACGCCCTGAATGATGTTTAAGGGTAAAAAATCGGATTCATTTTATATTTCCATTTTATATTTGAGTTTTTTTTTTTTTTTTTTGATATTGCCTTTTAAATATTTAAACAATTTTTTTATGCCCCACGAGACTCCAGAATTTTCTGGCCATATACACACACGCACACATTGTTAAAATTCCCAATTCCGTTTTGAAATTGTTTCGATTCTAAAAATTATTGTTATCATCTGTTATCATCACATATATATAATAAACCGAAAAATAAATTATTGATAAAACTGTTTTATCATTACGTAATTTTCTTTTATGGAGAAAAAAAATTGATTGTTTTCCCTAAAACAAATTCCGTAAAAAAATTCCGGTATTATGAACGAATGGACTTTTCTGATTATTATCATTATTATTATCACCATTTTTTAATTGTTATCCTGTATGTGTGTGTGTGTTTGTGTCAATATAAATTTTCATTTAAAAGTTTTTTTTTTTTTTTTTGTAATTTAACAAAAGAAAATCCCCGAGAGAATTTTTGTGTGTTTGGTTTTTTTTTTTGTCTCCTTCCACGATTGGAAAAATGGCAATTCGTTAGAATTGCATTTATAGTTGTGACGTCTATCTCACTCTCACTAAAGTTTTTTTTTTTTATCTTACTCTATTTTTTTTTTTTTTTTAAATACAAAAAGCTTCTTTTGATTTCGTTTAATGGCATAAACGCTTTCTGAAATTGAAATCGTTTTAAACTGTTCAAGTGTGAAATAGCAATTAACTTTTATCTCGGGAAAATCTCTCTAGAATTTTCCGTACAAAATTTTCTTTTTACTCTCTCTCTCTCTCTCTATACTACTACCACTTTTCTCTTTCGTTTTTTTTTTTTTTTTGATGATATTCAAAATTTTTCTTTTCCTCTTTCTTCTTTCTCACTTGTCACGGCAATTATGGCGGTCGGGATAAGGGAAAAAATTTGTTCTTCCCAAAGGATGATGATTTTTCTTTCTATCCTTTCCTTGTTAACCAAAATATAACGATATCTCTCATATTTTCAAAATTGATCGTCACATTATTAAATGAGCTGACTGTTAACCGACCGATGAAAGATATAAATGGATGAGGAGTTGAATGATGGTCCATTGCCCATGAGACGCGACGTTCTCTCTCTCTCTCTCTTTTTCTCTTTGGTCTTCTCAATATTTAATGGTTGCCATGGATTATCCCAGGGATTTTTCAAAAAATGAAAGAGAGAGAGAGAGTGAGAGAGAATAAAGAAGGCGTATGAGATGATAGTATATACGAGTTTTCGCGGTTTTTTTTTATATTTCCCGCCCCTCGATCCCTTTTTTTTTTTACATCATTGCTGACACTCTTGTTTTACATCCCTCGGGACGCATTTATTTTACTCATTTCCTAACCTCGACGTGTTTTTCTCCGTGTTTTTTGTTATTTGTGCGAATTTAATATGCAATTATCAACCGTGTTAAAAGGAAGATAATTACTTTTTCTCATTTTCATCCTTCCCCCTCCTCCCTTTTTTCTCTCTCTCTCTCTCTCTCTTTCTCTTCTCAATATGATTCGTTTTGGGATCTCAAATTGTTCATCAACTTTTTTTTTTTCATCCAGATGTTGTCTAAAATGAATTTCTACTCAATTTATTTTTTTTATAAATTTTTACACCCAAACAAACAAACGCAAACTCACTACAACCCCCACCAATTTCTACCCCCCCCCCCCCAAAATGATCGTTAATAAATTTAATAAACTTTTTTTTCGGGGGGGAAGGGGAGCCTTAGTTTTAAACATATATTTCCGGTTTACCACAATCTTACTTATATACAATTAATTAAAACTAATTTTTTTAGTAAAAGAAAAAAAAATTGTAAACAATTCATTTAATTTTCCTTTTTTTTTTTTTCGAATATATTAGAAAATTGCAATTTGTTTGTTGTTGTTGTTTGTTTTTAATATCGAAAAGGTTTTAAAACAATTTAATTTTTTAAACTCTTGTTCTCTTTTTTCACTTTTTAAAAATCCCGCTCAAAACTCCTCCCATCTATTTCCTTCAACGTATTATATATTACGATGCAAAACATTATATCTCTATTATTATCATTATTATTATTTTCTCTCTTTCAATTTTTTCCCCGTTATTTATCATCATTATTATTATCAAACTGTGTTTTCGATAAGGCATTTTATAGCGTTAAAAAAAAATTAATAATTATTATGCGTGAATGATTTGAAAAAAAGGGAAAGAAAGAAACCCTTTTTTCGCGTAAAAAAAAAATTTTCACGTTTATCAAATCCGAAATAATAATAATAATAATAATAATAATCGTGTAGTTTTTTGCATTAGGTAAAATATAGCAGAAGAAAAAAAAATATAGAGAAGAAAAGAGATGGAAAGAAAGTGAGAGAAAATTTTCCCCCGTAGTGAATTTTTTTTTTTTCGAGTTACACGGTTTTGATATTAAACAGTAAAAATTGAGTCATTCCGATTTTGCTATTAAGGGTGGATTCCCTGGCTGTAATTGAGAAAGAGCTTTTTGTGATTTTCTTTCTCTCGTTTCAACGCAATGTAAAACATATAACTTTCTCTTTGTCTCACTCTCGAGAGTCCTTTTACCATTGTCAGTGGTGTTGTCAAATCTTTACCTTTAAATTAACTCTCGCGGAAGAATAAAAAAAAAAAAGAAGCAGAAGAAAAATTAATTTTATGGTGATTGTTCATCCCCATCGGTCGTCGGTTATATCGCGAAGTTTCTTATCAATTATCAATTTTTTTTTTTTAAATCGAAATGTCGTCGTAAGTTTTTTTAGTGTTTGTCGTTCGGTATAAACGCGTGTGTGTGAGAGAGAGAGAGAGAGAAAAAAAACATTTAAGAATAATAATTGTGATAATGTCATAATGACGATAAAAATGTTGCAACCTCTATTACGTCATCAAAAAAACGATACAACGGAAATAAGTGGAAAATTTTTGGGAAATGATGATGAAATAGAAGAAGAATCCGAAATGTCGAAAGGTATGATAATAACGAAGGAAAATGGCGAAGACGAAGACGACGACGGTGATGATGATGATGGTGGAAAGGAAAATGATAATGGTGACGTCGTTGATAATATGGAAAATTATAATAAAAAAGAAATTTCCTCATCCGTCGGAAGGAATAAAAATTTAAGGTACGATAATGATAATAATAAAAAAACAATTGATGATAATGATGATGATGGTGGTGGTGGTGGTGATGATGTTAAAAGTGACGTTTCCGATGGTTCCGAATTGGTTAACGTGGATGAAGAATCGAATGATTATAACGAGGATTACGGTAAAAATTCAAACGTGTCACCAGTCGATTTGACAAATAGAAATTTAGATATGGATCGTAATAGTTATAAGTTAAACAGTCTACTGATAAGAAACCATCGAACATTATTTAATAATTTTCCAGGAGATTATCGTGAAAATTTTTTCACGAGTGATAATAAGTTAATGATTAATCATCCTACACAATATCATTATTATTATTACGATAAAGAATTAACAAATAACGTGTCAGTAGTAGAAAAAAAAAAATTTAAAGAACGTTTTTTTAAAATGGCTGATGATGATGATAATGATAATTATAGTAAACAATTTATTAATAATAATAATAATGATAATAAAAATGATAAAATTTTATTTAACGGTGGTAAAGTTAAAGATATGGAAGAAAGTTCGGAAAGTGTAAGCAGTAACGTATCATCATCGAATCAAGATTTTCCTAATTCTGCTGCTACGGCTGCTGCTGCTGCCGCGGCCGCCGCTGCCGCTGCCGCCGTCGCCGCCGCGAATTCTAATTTACCAACAAATTTTTACCGACGGGATGATAAATTTAAATTTAAAACAACAACAACAGCAGCAGCAGCAACGACAGCAAATCCGGATAAATCGTTAAAAAATTTTCACGTAGGATTTCATAATTATAATGATAATTACTCACCAGAGAGTAAATCAAATAATAATTCTTCATCCGTCGTGGAACCAGGACAACCCTCGGTCGTACCACAGAGAAGAAATTTAGCCTTTTCCGTTGAAAACATTCTCGATCCTAATAAATTCACCGGAAATTCATTAAATAAATTCAATAACGATACGATTAATAATCCTAGTAGTAATAATAATAATAATAATCATGTTAATAATAATAATAATAATAATAATTTAATCATACCGGATCAAAGATTTCAATCGTCCATCGGTAAAATTTTACAACCTCCTCCCGGATGCTGTTGGAGACCACAAATTCAAGATGGTGGAGAAAGCGAGGATCGTGACGATAACTCAGGTAAATCATTATTATTATCATTAATAATGTTTCTTCTCTCTTCCTTTTCCGGTTCGATAACAAATTTCAATTTAAATCCGATTGTAACTGAAAAAAAAAAACAAACAACGAAAACGTTAATGATAATTTTCAGGTAAAATTCGGGTAGGAAAATTTTTTAATTATTTTATTAATTAATTAATAATAATAATAATAATGATGATGATGATGATGATGATGATGATGATAAATAATTAAAAATAAAAGAAAAATAAATAAAGCATTATAATTAATAAATAAATTAATTGAAATAAAACGTGAAATAATTAACGGATGTTTTTACTACTCTTTCTCGTGCCACGTTTCACCCGCCCCCCCTCCCCATTCGATTCTCTCCCTCCTCCCTTACCAAACGATTCGTTTCGATTTGATTTGATTTGATTTTTTTTTTTTTGTGTAAAAAGAGGGAAATCAAAATCCCCCCCATCATCATCATTTTAATTCGAATTTATTTGTTTTATCGTTCAAATTAAAAAGTAAAGTCGGAGGAGAAACAATAACAACAGGAACAACGGTAGGGAATAAATGAGAGAATGAATGATTGATTGATTGAATATTTAAAAAAAAAAATTATTATTATTTTTTTTTGTGCGTTGAAATTTCGAAGAATTTTTTTTTTTTTTTCGCGGGATGTTTTAATTTTCGTGACTTAAAACCGGAAAGAATAAAAAAAAAAAAAAAAAATTTTTTTTTCAGTCTGCTTTAAATCCTCATCCCCCCCAATCTCCCCTCAATTCCTCTCCAACCCTTAAAAAAAAAAAAGAAATTTTCTTTTTCGTTTTGCTAAAATCCAACCGACAGTTGGTGTGGCTTAAATATATTCTCCTTTTCAGCGATTTTTTTTTTTTTTTAGTCTCCTTCCACGTTTATATTTTTAACCCTTAGATTTAATCCTATTATTTAAAAATTATGCGAACCAATTTTCCGGTCAACTACCAGTTTTCATTCGTGTTTATCCCTTTAGAAAATTAGATAATTAAGTTTTCTGCGCGGCGTCGGAAAACTTAAAAAATTCAAAATGGCCAAAATAAAAGAAAAAAATTTATTAAAATTTTATAAGATTAAATATATGCATCGATTTTCCTCTTACTGAACGTTTCGAAAAAAAACACCGTGGAAATAGACAAAATTTTCAGAATGAAAAAACAATGGTAAAAATGATTCCTCAACACACAACTCTTTCCCATAACCCATAACATCATCATCCTTTTCTAATCGTCGTGTCATTAGTGTTTCTCATACCACATTAACAAAAAAAAAAAAAATCGTTTGGTTAAATTCGACAGTTGGCAACAAAAATTAAAAGCTATAAATTAAAAATTTTCCGAGAGTATTTAAAGAAAAGAAAAAAAAATTGATTTATTAAATGTCGAATTAAAAATGTCTTCGCACACACACACAGACACACAGCCTTCTCTAATGGATCTTTTTTTTTTTTTTATGTTCATGATTCCATAGAGTAATAAATTAGGTTAGAAAAACACGCGGCAATGAAATAAGGAAGGCATTTAATAGCGCGAAACTCAATGAGCCTGAAAATTGTCTCAGATTTTTATAATAGGAAATCCATTGTTTTTTAATGAAATAAAATGTTTGCATGGTTCAGCGTTTTATACATATATATATATATTTTCGGGGGTGAATTTTTTTTTCTCTCTCTCTCTCTCTCTTCCTCTCGCTTTTCACGGTTCGCTTGAACGAGATAAAAGACTAAAAATAACCCTTAGGGGTATAAGGGAGATAAGGGGTTGGAAAATAAAAAAAAAATAAACTGGAAAATTAAGAAGAAGAAAAAGAAAAAAAGAAAAATAAATAAATAAACGCGAAAACCGAACGATTTTTTTTCTTTTTCTTTCCACTCCCCCCTCCCCTTTGTTAAATCCACGTCAAAATTTTATTTCTTATTATTCTACTGCCACGTATAATTTTTAAATAATTTCTTATAGAAAATTTCTTTTTTTTTTTTTTAATTGATTTGAATTTTTCGATGTAAGGTAAATGAAAAAAAAAATTATATGTTAACTAATGTATAAATCAGTGGCGTAACCTATTCTTTTTTTAATTTAATGAAATGTATATCAAATTCAACGTGCTCCCCACTCTTTCCCTCTCAGTATTTGTATCTATTTTTATTATGCAGAATAACTTCCGGTCGGGTAATGTTGGGAAGGGGAGGAATCGAAATTATTTTTTTAAATTCAGGTGTAATAAGAAAATTATTTAAATCGATTTAATTAAATCCTTAAATCGGTCCTAACCTTTATGTTCATCCCTAATAAACCTTTTTGGCCGCAGGATTTACTTACTTACTTACTAAAAAAAAATTCTTTTAGTAAAAAAAAAACGAAAAATTTTCTAACAGCTTCCGGGGATGTTGACAAGTTAATTGCTCTTTCCACCATCTGACACTGAGAAATAAGATTTTCGGGACTTAACAGTGGCGAAACCATCAATTAACAAAAACTTTCTTTATTATTTATGCCCTATTCACTCTCTCTCTCTCTTTAACTCATTCACTCACTCGCTAACTCTCTCTCTATCTATCTCTCACTCGCTCACTCGCTCCTTCGCGACAACGTTGATTTTTTTAACTTTTTGTTATATCCTTGCTCTTTTTTTCCTTATTTTTTTTTTCGGAGGGAGAGAGGGTGGTGGTAGTAGTAAGGGGGGGTGGAGCAGGAGCGTAAAAAGAAAAAAAACCATTAAATAATTACTATCTATTAATGTAGATGAGTAAATTTATTATTATTTCCTTTTTTCTTTCTATTGATTAGTCAAAGAATTTTTTTTTTGTGTGTGCGGTGGTTTTAAGTTTGGCTTGTTGAAATCAAATTGCCCAAAAGCATATCTTAAAGTTTTTCTTATAAAATTTTATTTTCGTGGGGGGCCGGGGGGAGAGAGAGAGAAAAAGAAGAAATAATTTGGGAAACCAAAGAGACAAAGAGAGAAAGAGAAAGCAAAAAATTAACGTGGGAATCATTTTTTTTTAAACAAAAGAAACCTTTTAAATTAAATTTAATAAACGTCGGTTAAAAAAAAAACGTGGAAAAAGAAACAAACGTGGCATTAGAGAATTTATGTTTAATTCTACGATATTAAAAAAAATAATAAATTTTTTCTGTTTCGAATGAAAATAAAAACTCGAGCCAAAATTTATAAATTTATAAAAAAATATTGATTTAAATAAATAATAATGATGATGACCATGATGATGATGATGACGATGATAATAATGATAATAATAACGCGATGAAAAATGACAATTAAAAAAAAAAAAAGAAAAAATTATTTTTATAAACCCACACGAATCGAAATGAGCGCGAAAAAAAAAATGCTTTGCAAAAGAGAGAGGGAGAGAGAGAGAGAGAAATGGGAGGTGTAAGAAAGAAAAAAAAAAGTAACCGGAAGTAATCGGTAAAAAATGAAAAACGTAATAATTAATTAATTAATTAATTTTGATAATTAAAAAGAAAAAAAAGGGGGGGGGAACACATAACAACAACAACAACAATGGTCCAGCGGTGATGCAAGAAAAAAAAAAAAAGAAAAACAAGATGAAAATGTTTATAAAGTGGATGCTGGGCGTGTCCCCGGGTTTGTTACCAAGCAACCATCTATCAGCGAGCCACCTTGTTGACTTAGACTTCATTCAAAGCTTATTCAGGGGTTAAGCTTTTAAATTTCCCTTAACAATTTCTTTATATATATATATATATTTTCTCAAGAAAAAAAAAAAAAAATTACCTCCCCCGAGATATAAACCTCATTTTCTTTTTATTTCAAAAAATACAATCGAAAGGTATGAGAAAGCGCGGAGAAGTGTGCGTGCGTGCGTGCGTGCGTGCGTGCGTGTCTGTAAGATGGGGGGGTAGGATTGGAGAAGTGGTGTAGGGTAGGGTAGGAAAATAAGAAAAAGTGGTACGCGGTAAAAAAGTAGAAAAGACGAAAAGCTTTTCTTTTATTATCATTATTATTATTCCTGCGCCCTTTAAAAAAACCAACCCCGTCACCGTCTCTCTCAACCACCACCCATTTCTTCCATTTGTTTTCTTTCATCGCCCCACGAGATTCTCTCTCTCTCTCACTCTTTTAACCTTTTTTTACTTTTTTATATTTAATAGAAAGTTTTCTTATGCAAATATTTTTTTCCTCAACACAAAAAAAAAAGTCTGAGAGAGAGAGAGAGAGAGAGAGAGAGAGAGAGGAAAAATCGATTTAAAAAAAAAAAAAACGTTTAAATTGTTTTTTGTGGTTTTGTCGTTTCCTTTTAATCGATTTTTCTAGAACTTTTTTTTTTTTTTGTATATTTAAGAAAAAGAAAAAAAAACATAAACACGAAAATCGTTTTTAAAATTTTTATTTTTATTTATATAAAATAAATCTTTTAATTATTATTATTATTAATTTGAAAAGGGAAGCGTTGTAAGAAAAGCAAACGAAAATATTTTTAAAAAAAAAATGAGGAGAAGAGATAGAGAGAGAGGGAAAAAAGAAAAAAAAAAGGTAGAAAAAGAACAAAATTTTCCAAAATGGCGGCGGACGGTATTAAACAAACGAAAAGTAAATCGCGATATCAATTTATAAAATGAATTATAAATATTGTTTGTTTTTTAATAAAAACATGAGAGAGAAAAGTCCGTTCGTTCGTCCGTTCGGTCGGTTCCGTTCGCTTTTCCTGTCAAAACAAATTTTTCATTTCTCTTCTCTTGGATTCCTGTATTTACATTGATATTTTCAAGCCACTTTTTCAAACAATCTCTCTCCCTTCCCCTCCCCACCCATCCCCCCTCTCTCCTTTTTATTCCTTTTCACTTGATGAAACGACCCTCTCCCCTTCTTCTCCCCGGAAATAAAAAAATTATTTTAATGATTTTCAACTGAATTCGAAAAGGTTTTTAAGTGGTTTTAATTTAAAAAAAAAAAAAAGAAAGAAAAATTATCAATAAATTCACGCACGCACGCACGCGCACTCACTCACTCAACACATTTTACCAAAATTAATTTTTTCAATAAAAAAAAACCATGACCTTTGACCCACGAAGTAAATTTTTTTCCTTTTTTCCGTAAGAAAAACGATTTGTATTTGTGTCGCGATATATTTTTTTTTTCTTTATCCCACACACGTGTTAACAATAACAATAAATTTTTTTATATAAACTATGACGTCATAATCGACGTCATCAAAATTTTGTCACAAGCGTGACGTTTAAATTTCATTTTAAAAAAGATTTGTGAGAAACAATGTGTGTATGCGAAAATTGATTCGATTATTAAAAAATAATAATAATAAGAGGGGAGGGAAAGGGAGAGGGGAAGGCAGGGGTGGGAAGGTTAGGTTTTAGCAGAAGACATTTATGTTATAAAATATTTTTCGAATTTCTAATGGGGGGGATGATTATAATAATAAAAAGAAAGAAAATTTTTTTTTTTCCGTCACGCACGTTTTAAAATTATCATCATAAAAAGAACCCGACTACCTATTTATATAACAGGTGTAAAACTATTCTTTTTACGGGTAAGTTTTTTTTAAAAATTTTACCGGAATTTAAATTTATGCGAAGATTCCCCGTTGAAAGACCGTGAAATTGATCTATTACGTAATTTTCCATTTAGGTTACCTCCCATTCTTTTGTTTTTGAAAAAAAAAAAAACGGATGAGTGAGATTTTAATTTGAAAAGTTAGAGCCCAAAGGGAAAACATTCAACTTCCTCCTTCTCCTCCCCACCCACTACCACTACTACTTGGCGCCATTAACATTGTCAAGACAAGTTAAAAATTAAGAAAAGTTTTTTATTTTTTCCTTATTTTATAACATAAATTTTAATACGTTTCGTTGATTTTTAATTTTTAAGGTATACTACTACATCAATCGGAAAATGAATTAGACGAATGTACATCGAGTCAAAATGGCGACGACGATCAAGAACAAAACGATTTAAGAAGCGACATAAGCGATTTACACGATGATTTTAAATCATCATCATCGCCGTCGGGTAGCGGAAGTAAGAAAAAAAAACTCGCGACCGGTGGTCCCACGTCATCGAATAACGATTCTAAAACTACTGGTGGCGGTGGTGGTGGTGGGGGTAAACCAAGAAGAGCAAGAACGGCATTCACATACGAACAATTAGTTGCATTAGAGAATAAATTTAAAACGACAAGATATTTATCCGTTTGCGAAAGGTTAAATCTCGCATTGAGTCTCAGTTTAACGGAAACCCAAGTGAAAATATGGTTTCAAAATAGGAGAACAAAATGGAAGAAACAAAATCCTGGAATGGATGTTAACTCACCGACTATTCCTCCTCCTCCAAACGGTCCTTCTGGTCATTTCGGACCACCTTTCTCCCATCATCATTCTCATACGGCTGCCATGCTTTACGCTGCCGCATCACATCACATTCCATATCCGTATCCGGTATTGAGTTCTGCTACCACGAATCCATATTTTCATCATTTCAATCATTCTCATTCTCACAGCAGTTCATGAGATTCTTAATATCCTCATTAATTGATTGATTGATTGATTGATCGTTTTTATCATCACTTCCTTTTATCTCTTCCGGTTATTCTCTTTTACATATCACATCCTTTCAACCTATTTGTACATAAAAAACATTTTTATTATCTTTTATTAATAATTATTTAAACAAAAAAAAAAAATGGCGAGAGTGTTTTGTTTTCAGTGCAATTTACAAAAAAAAAAAAATTTCTATTACTCAGTAATTTATTTATTTATTTAGTAAAATAATAACTAATGTTATTATCATTATTATTATTAATTTCTTTTTCTTTAATCCGTCTTATACCGTTTATAAAAATAAATGACGTGACGTCAGTCAAAGAAAATTTTTTTTTTCAAATTGATGATGATAATAATAAAAAAACGTAATCGAATGAAGAACTGTCGTCGGTCGTCGGTCGATGGGTTTGTCTGTCGGTATTATTATTATTATTAATATAATCGGTTTTTCGAAAAGGAAGAAAGGAAGGAAGGAAGGAAGGAATGAAAAAGATGTGCGAAAACAATCAAATAGAAGGATTAACGAACAACAAAAGAGGTTCAATAAATGAAAATGTGATTTCGATTTCTCCCTTTAAATCTATTTCACGGTTCAACCCCCTGCTTTCACACACGGGTGCCCTCCGAGTGGCCCCGAATCGAGTTAAATTTACGACAATAACTGATATGGCTCGCCTTCGATTATCCAAACGAATACCCAATTTTAAATTTCTCCTACCACGTTTTCTTTCTTTCCATCTATTTTTTTTTTTCTTATTACGTATTTTAGGCGCGACTTATTTATCATTATTAACGATGAAAATCCCTTCTTTTTTTTAAACGCGTACACACGTGTGCGCCTAAAAAAAAAAAAATTTTTTTTTTTTCTTCCACGTTTTAATTATCGACGTGTCACAAAATTTCATCTTATTCTTATTCTCCTACGATATTGTATCTAAACAAGTTTTTAAATAAATAAGGGATATTTAAATCTGTCAACTCTCTTAATTCTGTCACGAATTTTTTTTTTAAAAACATTTTATTAACTTCTGCCACGTTTTTTTTTTTTTTTAAAACATTTTCTAGTTAATGTGACCAGGATGTGTTGTGATACAATCACTCTCTCTCTCTCTCTCTCTCTCACTGTGTTTTTTAATTGTTTTCCTATTTTGTTTTTATTTATGTTTTTGGTCACATGACCCTTAACCCCCTCCCCTCCCCTTGTAAACTCTTGTAATTTAACTCATCCATTTATTTATTCATTTATTTATTTTAAACAATTGATTTATGTTTAAAATTATTTGTTTTTAACGTTATTTGACAATTAGTTTTCTTACGTCTTTCAACGTTAATTAATAATGATAATAATAATAGTAATAATAATAATAATAATAAAACGGCGACGGGGTTTTGGATGAATTTAAAAAAAAAAAAACTCATTTTAGTCGTGAATTATCATGTTTTTTTTTTTTGCTTTTTTTTTGGTCTACTGACACGTTTTTCTTCCAAAAATTTAAAATTATAAAGGGGAGAAGGGCACGTGGTAGAAGAAAGAGAAAAGAGAAGAAAAAGAAAGAAAGAAAGAAAATTTTTTGTGTTTTTTTTTTCTCTTTACATATATGTATCCAATTCAACAAGAGGGAATGAACCGTGGAAGAAGAAACGTTTCCTTTTTCTTTTTATCGTGGATTTAAACGTTGAGAGAGAGAGAGAAACCAAAAACAAGGAAATAATAATCTTATTTATATATATAAATAAAATTTTTTTTTTTTTGAAATTTTCCAGTTTTAAATCTTTTGTCGATATATTTTCCAGCAAAAGTAAGGGAAGAAGGAAGGAAAAATGGAGGGGAACGTGGGGGGATTGTGGGGGAGAAAATTGTTTTTTTTTTTTTCTTTAATGGAAAAATATTATTTTTTATTATTTAAAATTCAAACAAAATTTTAATCCCAATTATGGAAAACTGAATAAACTACTCAAGGGTTTTTTGTTTTTCGGTTATATAAAATATATATATAAAAAAGGAAAGAGAGAGAGAAAAAAAATTAAAAAGATCATTATTTACTATTTAAAATAAATGTAAAATGTTATTCATTTAACGTTAAAAAAAATTTTTAATATTGTTGAAACGTACGTTGAAAAGGGTTTCACCGCGAAACAATTACAACGAAATTGGTTTTTTTATAAAATGTCAATTAAAAATAATTCACGCTCGCTTGTTTGCAATAATTAGAATGATCTCCATTAATTTTCTGTTAATTATAAAATGAGTTAATTCCATCATAATAAATTTTATATAAAATTTTTCCGTTCGTGGAGTTAATTTAAAATTTTTCCTATTATTGTCTTCGTTTCATCCGCTCCCCAGCCGCCCCCCACCGCCTTTCGTAAAAAAAAAAAAAGAAAGAAAAGTTTCTTTATCGATATCGAACAAAACTTTAAACCGAAATAAACTCTCTCTCTCTCTCACTCGATTTTGGAATGTTCGAAAATAAATGACAAAAGCAAATAAGAAAAAGGTCAAAGGTCGAAATTAAAAACGGGGAAAAAAAAATTTTAATTGAAGATTATTAAGAAGAAGATTGGGAGGATGAGAAGGGCGAAAAAGGCTAACGAGATAGGTTAAAATGACAAATGGGTCCCGAAGGAAATGGAGAAGAAGGACAGGACATGGTCGATGACGGTATTATGGTCTCACATGTGTTTCATTATTATTATTATTATTAGGGGGTGAAAGAAAAAAACCCCATTGGAAAAGGGAAGAAATTCATTAATTATGTAATAATAATAATAATAATAATAATTTCAATCGTTTGTTATCGAATACGCACGCACGCACACGCACAGTCGCGGGTATTAATTACACCTGTTTGTTTAAATAGGCCAAATTCGAAACGCACCGAAAAAAATTATTATTATTATTATCATTATTATTAACAAAATGGCGACGATTGTTTATAATGAAAAAACTAGCACAGATGTATGTATTAATTTTGTTGTTTTATTTTGTAATAATTCCCAGAGTGGATCATTTGATGTCGTTTCATGGATTAATAAAACATCTTCTCAACCTTTTTTTTTTTTCATCCCTTATTCTCATTCCTCCCCTCCCTTATTCCTCCCTCCTCTCCTCTCTCGCCTTCCGTTGCGGACGTTTTAACATTGTCGTTCGTTTCTCTCCCTTCATCATCAACTAGATCAAATCTAATCTAAAGGGACTTTGAAATTGAATGAAGGGGGATGATGATAAAATTATCATTGTTTTTCGCGGGGAGGGGAAAAGGGGAGGGGGAAGGAGAATGTTTTTTCTCTTTCTGCTACCACGTTTCCTTACGATTTTTTTTTTTAAATAAATAAATCCTGCCAAAACGATCCTGACCTCATTATGATTATATAATTTTTTTTGAATTCGAAAACAAACGAAAGAAAATCTCTAAGATGGAAAAGAGAGAGAGAGAGGGGAAGAGGAAGAGTGGAAGAGAGAGAGAGAGAGAAAGAAAAAGAAAGAGCCTGACTGAATCGAATTAAAATTGATAGGTTGAAAGTAAAGATTAGAAAGCACTTAAGGACAAAAGGGATTCTGGTGATAGGCGACATTAGACACCTGTTTCTGGAACTTTGATTCACACATCTATTATTGATCGGAAATCCTATTACAGTAAGAATTTACATGGTGTGCTATCTCTCTCTCTCTCTCTCTCTCTCTCTCTCTCTTTTTCTCTCTCTCTTATTCTCTCTCTTTCTATCATAATACCTTTCCTCAACTTCTTATTTCTTATTATATTTATTTACGGTTTTTATTGTCGTTTTTTTTTTTTAAATTTATTTCCTGTTTGTATAACGTTTTTCTATTTACACGATGCAAAAAAAAATGACGGAAAAGTCATCGAAAGAGTTTCTCTCTCTCTCTCTCTCTCTCTCTCTACCACCTACCCACGACTGAAGAAAATGATAATAATAATAACCGATAATTTTTTTTTTTTATGGAAAATCTTTTGCATTATTACTAAAAGTTTATTTTTTATTTTTTCTTGTTTTCCTTCCTCTCTCTCTCCCTCCCTCTCTCTCTCTCTCTCTCTCTCTCTTATTTCCTTTCTAGTTTTTTTTTTCTTCTTCCACGTTTTTTTCTTTTCTTTTCAATGAAACTTTTACATGAAGTTAAAGTTAAAAAAAAGTTTTTTTTATAAAAGGTGCAAAGTTGCGAAGCCAATTAAACCGAACCGCATTGGTGAGTTTCGCGTTTTTTTTGTGTGTAATTTTCCCCTCCCTCTTTTCTCCCCTTTTCCTCCCCTTCCTCCTCCTCATTCCCTTCCCACTTAATTTTAATTCCACGTTAAATACTTTCATTCTCCCGACACTTTTTTTAAAAATTTAAAAAAAATATTTACCTATTTAATTATAAAAATCCGGATCCTGTCGTTATCCTGTAGTTTCCCGTCGATTCCCGTCGATCCTGAAAAATCATTTTATAAAATAATTTTGTGTGTGCGTTTGGTGTTATAAATCCGCCATTTTTTTTTTTTTTGGACTAAAATAAATATGAATTAAATAAAAAAAACAATTTTTTTTATTACCGGAAGTTCAAAATTTATATTTACCTAATATTATCAGAATCCCGGAAATGTAATAACGGGATAATTTCCGTTCGAACAACAAAACGGGGAAAACAATAGGATGAAATATATAAAAGTAAAAAATTTTTATTGAGAAACGATATCGTGGCAATAGTGAAAATAACGTGCACCCTGAAAAAAAAAAAATAAATAATATTTAATTTATCATCATTATCATCATTGGAAAAAGCATTCGGATTTAAATTAAATGATATTTTTCCACGCATTCTCCTCTGGGATGAATATTTTCAACAGGAAATACAAATGATAATAATAATGATAATAAAAACCAGTAAAAAAAAATTAAAGAGTCTTTAAATAACAACAGGAAAAAAAGGAAAAATGGGAAAAAGGTTTGCAAATCTCGATGGGGAACCCATTTTTTTTTTTTTTTTGTTTTTTTATTCGGAAAAACCAAATTGTAATTAAAGTTGATGATATATTCAAAGTTTACCAACAGCAACAACAACAGCTATACCATATCTAACTGACCAATCAGAAGTAGTTTATTTTAACGACTCCCTAGCCATTCAAAATGGCGGCGGCGATGACAGTTTTTTTTTTTTTTTCACGCGATAATTTTATAATGTTTTTCGCCATTGTTTTCATTTCTTTCTTTAATTTTTTTTTTCTCGCTGTTGTTCTGGTTGTTTTGGTTGTTCTGGTTGTTGTTGTTTTAGTTTTCCTACCCCTCATTATTTAATTTTATGGTTATTGCCTTTTTTTTTTTGTTGTGTGTGTATGAAACGTCCCTCCCGACCGTTTTTTATTTTTTCCTTTTTTACTTCCCCCCTCCTCCGTTTTCCACTGTTGCCAACCTTTTCACCTTTTTCATTTACCTTTTTATTTTACGATTTGTTATCCTTTTTTTTTTTATTATTTAAAAAAAAAAAAAACTTCAAAAAACGAATTTAAAAAAAAATGGAGTGCAGGGTAAAGAGGTGGAGGAGGAAGAGTTAGTGGGGGGAGGAGAGGCGGGGTGAAAATTTTAAAATCGAGTTTGTTCGTTTGTTTAAAATTAAAGTTTTAATTTAAAAACAATTTTGAATATTTAAACGTTAAAATTAAAATTAATAACATTTAAATTAAATCCAATGTCGCGTTGATAAAGATTTTGCGGGTTTAAATTTATTGCATAATTTTATACAGGTAACCTTTTTCCCTTTCGAATTCCCCCCGCCCCCCGCTTTCCTTCCTACCTTCTCCTCCTTCTCCTTTCGAAAAAATTTGGAAAATTCTTAAAACGTTCGCGTGCGTATAAGTAACGAGAGAGAGACCATAAACGTAGAAAATAAATTAAAATTAATCGTCAAACGAAAACAGAAAATGGAAAACGACGACGACGATGATGATGATGATGATGACGTCATTGACGATGACGATTCTTTTAACGCGATGAGAGAATGAGAGAGAGAGAGAGAGAGTTCAATTAATTTTAAACTTTAGATAATGCAAAAGTAAAATTTTCAAGCTCAAATGATTTTTTAATTCAAATACTTGTTTGCGTTTTGTCACGTAACAGGAAGAAAAAGAAGAAAAAGAAGAAGATGCAGATAGAGAAGATGAAGAAGAAGATGGAGAAGATGGAGAAGAAGATGGAGAAGAAGAAGTTGTCGGTTGTTTGGTTTTTTTTTTTTACATCTTCTAGAAACTCTACTACCACTACCACTACTACTATTAAACCACCCTCGTAATTTTTCTTCTCCCTTTTGCCTTTTTGATCCTCTTCCACTTCCTCCTTCCTTCCCTTAATTTAAAATTTTCCTTTTTGTCTCATCATCATCATCATCATCATCATCGTGTTCCCGCCCTTTCCGACTTTCCTTAGCAACCGCAGAATCCATCCTACTCCATGACGATATCACCTAACATTCAATTCTTTTTATTTAAACACACAAAATGTAAAATTTCTTCAAAAGAAAAATATCATTTCCTTCACGGTGATAATGATAATAATGATAATGATGATTTTAACAAACGTTTGTTAGGAATCGATTGTTGTTGTTGTTGTCGTTATCAGTGTTGCGTATGGAGACAACAAACATGGAGAAGTTTTTTTTTTTTTTGTAGTAAGTTGAAATTTTTATTATGTAAAAGAGATTAAAATGTCATCATAATCTGGAGGCACGTCACGAGTGGGGGTGGTGGGGATAGTGGGGAGGGGGTGGAGAAACGAAAAGAATAAAAAAAAAAACCTTCAACAGATTTTGACAAGCTTTTAAAAAATTTCCATTTCGTACTACAGAAACGTGTGACAGAAAATGTGGTTTAAACAACTTTTTCCTTTTTCTGATCCTTTTTGCCTAATGCAAAAGTTTTTCTGGCATAATCCTCGACGACTTCTCCCCGGGCCTAAGGCCTCGCTCATACTTAACGCCCTTCTTAAGCATCCGTCACTGTTGTCGTCATCATCATCATCATCATCATCATCTTCGTTCTTCTTCTTATTATTCTTCTTCCACGATTTCCATTTGAAAATTTTTTTCGAGGTGAAAACTTTTTTTTTTAAATTTTCCAGAATTTATAAATAAAATTAAAATAATTTTTTAAAAAATCGACGCGAGCTCACACGATTCAAAATTAAAAAAAACGTCGGGGAAGGAGGAGATTCTACGTACACGACGATTAAAAAAAAAAAAAAAAAAGTTATCTATTGTTATCAGATTGATTTGTCGACGTGGTTTTAACAATATCAATCTTATAACAAACGCAATATTATCATAATTTACACACACACACACACACACAAAAAAAAACCGTCATCCATCATAGTCAAAAAGAGAGAGAGAGAGAGAGACAAACGCATATTTACGCAACATTCGCACGCACGCACGCACAATCTCACACCACGTAATACATATGCGGCGGTTTCTTAATGACAGAAAAATTGTTTCCAACCGGCAACAACCGCCAAAAAAAAAAAAAAAAAAATTTTTTTCAAAAGTTATTAAATAGAAATTTAATTTTTGGTTTTTTCTAAACCCCCCCATCCCTTCATCCCTCCCTGCCCATCCCCCCTCCGTTCCCGCCTTCGAATTCGTTTTTATTTTGGGCGGTTTTTTTTTTTTTTTTTTTTAAACTTTATTTTTAGTTTAAATTAGAAAAGTTTTTAATTTGACAGACAATTAATGGTTGTTTTTTAATTTTTTTGGTTTGTTGTTTGTTAGAAATGAGAAGATGTGCAAGAGAGAGAGGGAGTGGGGGTAGGAGGGGGGGGAGAAAGAGAGAGGAAGTAACACCTTAAACTGATTGATAAGTAATTTAATTCCTCGGGGGAGAGAGAGAGAGAGAGACGGGAAAAAAAATATTATTAAAATTGATTTGAAAAAAAAAAAAAGGTGTAGTAGTCGTCGGAAACAAACAGAACAAACAAAACAAACAAACAAACAAAAGTAATAAAAATTAATTGTAAATATTTGTTTTAACCGTCGTGAATGCTGTTGTTAATACTCCGTATTTAATTAAAGATCTGACGGAGATAAAAAAAAAAAAAACCGTTCGAACGGTTTTAACAAAAAAACGAACGAACGAACGGGTGAATGTGAGGGGGAAGGGGTGGTTAGGGAGTAAACCCTTTTCTACCCTTAAAAAAAATCTTTTTTTTTTTTATACGGTATGAGATGATGATAAAAATCTTTTTATATATGATACTGACCACGAAAGAAAAAAAAAAGGAATCGTAGAGAATCCGTTTCCGTTTTTTTTTTTTTTATACATAATTAATGACACGTTCACAACGTGTAAAAATAGTTTTTCTCTCTCTTTCTCTCTCACTCTTTTCTTTTCACGATAAAAAGTATTAAAGATTCTAATATGATTTTTTTTAACGTGGGAGTAGAAAGAACAAAAAAAATTTTCTTATTAAATTCTAAAAGAGGAAAATATTTCTTACAGGTTCGTAAACGTAAAAATTTTTTTTTTTTAATTATACGGATTCCATTTTAAATTTATTAAAATTTCGTTTGTTTGTTTGCTTGTTTGTTTGTTTGTCTGTTTGTTCATTCATTACGTAAAAATCATTAAATTACGATTTGTGCGTGAGTGAGTGCGTGCGTGCGCGAATAATTTGAAGAAAAGAAAAAAAATTTTTTTTATCCGACCATCAATTGATTGTTTTTTAGTTGTTTGTTTAACCAACACTTTGTTTGTTTTGTTTTTAAAAGAGGAGGAGAACAACAAAACAAACAAAAATAAATCTCATTGACAAAAAAAAAAAAAAAGATTAACTTTATAGATTAAAGAGAATTTTAATTGAAATTATTCGCCATTATTATTTAATAAAAGATGGTACGGAAATTTATAGAAAAAAAAATTTTTTTTCTTTTTCTTCTTCCACTTTTTTTTTTGTTGAAAAAAAAAAAAGAACTTACCCGTTTTTTTGATGAAAATAAAATGACGTCATTTGACACCTTTTTTCAACAACAATAAGGGTTGGTTAAATTAGTTTTTTCTCCTCTGAAACAAATCCTTAGGTTTTGTGTTTCCTTTTTATAAAATTAAAGTTTTTATTTCAGACCTTCCCGGGGGGTCATTCATCACCATCACCATCTTCTTCTTCTTCTTCTTCTTATTTCATTACTTATTTTATTTCTGGACTTGATATTATCATTATCATCATTGATTTTTATACGGTTCGAATCCCTAATAAATGAAAATAAAAAAAAATTATTAATTAATTAAAATAATAATAATAATTAACTAAAGTTTTTCGGCGTTTATGACAAAGAAGTCAAAGGTTCACAAGAGTCCGTTTATTTTTATTTAAAACACCGTGCAAGTTTTTTTTTTTAATGTCGATTCTTTTCCCACTACTACTACCGTTGTTGCTGCTGCCCCGACACGGATCGGTACAAACCTACGTTTATTGATAGAGTTGATTAAAAGCGTGAAGAATTGTAAAACCGGCGTGAAGACAATGAAAATCTCTGGCAATTAGTAAAGGTAGTAGCGAAAAAAAAAAAAAAAAAAATGGGGAGGGTTCAATTAGGCTAATGAGCGTGGATGTGTCGAATGAGAAAAAATGCCAGCCAAAATGAAGTCATCCGAAGTCACTAATGGGGAACCATTCGACCGTGTAATGCCAGATGCGACAGCGATAATAATAATAATAATTATTATTATTATTATATAAAACTATACTACAACTAGTCAAAGAAATTCATTGTGATTTCATTTATATTTGGCGCATGCGCGGTTCATATTTTTCATCCGTTTCAAAGTATCGCTTCTTTTCCTTTGAACGATTTCAAAAGAAATTAAAAAAAAAAAGAAACGGAACAAACGGAACAAACAAACGGTACGATACAAACGAACAAACAAAAAAAATAAATGAGTAAAAAAAAAAAAAAAAAAGATAAAAGAAAAACTTTCTTTTTTTTTTTGCTTCGAATGTTTCGAATAAAAGATGATATTGTTTATAATCATCATCATTATCGGAATCAGGATCAGATTAAGGATAATTTAAAAAAATTTATCTTGTGACACGTAAAACACGGTCGGAAAGTCAACGTCGGTCATTGTTTAATTAATATATATATATAAGTAAACGGAAATGGGAAATTTTTCGTTTGCGTTTAAAATTATTCTTTTGTACTTCCGTTTCCGTTTTACCCCCCTCCCTTTTTCTCCTCTTTTTCCCCTAATAAAAATTGCAAATAGTTTTTTTTATAAAATTGAATTTGATTATCGGAGAACAATGAACGATGTTTTATATATAAAAGAAATTGATACAAGATCGACCACCAGAAACGTGTCGTTGTTGATACAGTGAAGGTGGTGGTCACGTGTTATTGTTTGATCTTTGGAAAATTGAAATGAATTAAGCCGTATTGGGAAAAAAAAAAAAAACGTGGAAGGAGAGAAGGAAAGGAGTGGAGAAAGAAAAGAAACAATGAGAGGGGGCACACAAAACAACAAAAGCATCTTAACCTCGATTTGATTACGATGATCGTTTATAATTATATTTTAATTACACGTAACGGAATCGAAAAATCATTCGAAATTAAAAAGAATTCTTCTGCCACGTTTTTTTTTCTAAAACTAATTAGTTTAAAATAAAATATATATGTATAATAATTAATGGATTTTGCAAAAATTTGGAAATCGTTCGTTTATTTCTTTTTTTTGTTACCCGACGACATATTGAAAAAAAAATATTTAAAATAATTATATGTTCTTTCATGCGAGAAAACGCGAGAAAATATACGAGAATTGATGAGAATCAACAAACAAACAAACAAACAAACGAAAAAAAAATTCTTTTGAAAAAAATATTTTTAATGAGTTTAAAAAAAAAAAAAATTCAAATAATAATTTACCGTAAAATTAGGTAACCTGTTGGCAATTAGCCGAAGAGTGAGAGAGAGAGAGAGAGAGATGAATCAGGGTCGTAATAAGGGAAATTTTAAAAAAAAAAAATTTTTTTTTTTTTTCCTACGCAAAAGAAAGAAAAAAAATCATTTCGAAGAGAACAAGACAAACCTTTTAATTAAACCTGTCGGAAAGTTTTTTTTTTTTTTCGAGGAATGGTTGTGAGGAAGGACGTGGTTTTAGAATAAAAAAAAAACCAATCGAAGGGATTTTTCGTAAAGTAGGCGGGAAGAAGGAAGTGGGAGTAGAAGGAGGGAGGAAGAGTTTTAAAATGTAAAAAATAATTAATTAAAAAAAAAAAAAAAAGAAAAAAAGGTAAAAAAAGAAAAACTAAAAATAAATAAATGAGAAATTTTTTTTTTTTTTCGAGTCCGCCGCCATTTTTATTTTTATTTTTTGTTTTCCTTTTAATTTTTTCCTTTTTTTCCTTTTTTTTTTTTTACCCCGGATAAACATTGAGGGAAACATTTCTTTACCCGAACAAGTATTTCTCTTCGTTTGGAAAGACACGAAAACAAATTGAACTCGAGTTTACAAATTAGTTAAATGTCTTTTTTCCTACTCAACTTAATTTCTCTCTTTTAGTTCTTTATACCTCCTTCCACGTCATATATATACATTTTCTCTCTCTTTTCATTCATTCTATCTCTCTCTCTTTCTCTCTCTTTTTTTTTTTACATCTTTGTCACACTTGTAACTTTTATTTTTTAAACCACTTAAAAACTTACTTTCTTACTATTTCTTATTTTACACTTTTTCGGTTCTTTTTCTTTAATTACACGCTCTTGCAAAAAGAACAACGACAAATCCCTTTTTTCATCCCCTCCCCTTCCCTCTCTTTCCCCCCCTAAAAAAAACTCTTTCTCTCTCTCTTCCCGAGTTATAAATAATAATAATAATTTTAATAAAATAACGTTCGCATCTTAAAAAAAAAAAAAAAATTTTTTTCAACGAAACCGGAAACGGTAATAAATATTACGTAAGAGGAATGAAAAAGTTAAGTTAATTGCCTGACTGTCGGGTGAGAAAAGTGGTAGCAGAAAGATAGAGAGAGAGAGAGAGAGAGAAAAAGAGTTAAATTACTCAACTCTCCATTTAAACAAATTTCACTTCTTGTTTTTCCATCTTTAATTACTCTCTCAGTTCATCTTAACACGAGATTTTATATAATTATTATTATTATCATTATTATTAAATAAACGTTGGCGTTTTCTTAATTTTCCGGATCTACTTCCACGTTTTTATTTATTTTTTTTTTTTACAAGACAAACATTTGATCGTAATTTGGTTATAAACGTTTAAACTAATTTAATATTTTTCCATAGTATGATTATGGAAACGAAAACGTTTTTCCAGGTACGGAAAGACGCCCCTTCTCCCTCCCCCCTCCCCCCACAGACAAAAAAATAACCGGAAATAAGATTATTTTATATATATAAAAAAAGATAAAAATAAGGCAGTTAAAAGATTTTCCGGATGAGAGGAAAAATCATTAAAAAAGAAAAAACAATTATCAGCAATTAAATTCCATAATAAAAGGGCGGCGGCCATTTTCAAAAGGAGGCTTTTGTGAAAATTTTTCTAATTATAAAAATCACTTACGGGAAAAAAAAAAATAAAAATCCGTTTTCCAAAAACTCATTTAAAGGTTTTCCTTTCTTCTTCCCCTAATTATTATTATCATTATCATTATTATTTTCTTCTGCTTTTCTTCCTCTTCGTTCTCGTCATCATCGTCATCGACGTCATCTTTTAACTAGAAAACAAAAAAAAAAAAATTTAATTTTCTTTTTAGGAAAATTCGAAAAACGATAACGATAAATTTAACCAACCGTTGTTTTGACAAACAATTGTTTGTCCGGTTGTTGTTTGTTGTGATAAATTAATTTTTCTTCAATCGTCCACGTAAGCGATATGTATGCACCCGAGAATCAGTTTTACCAACTTTTGGAAAATTTTTTTCCCGTCGACGTTTCTCAACTTGTTAATTAAATAATAATCATTTCGATTTAAAAAAAACAATTATTATTATTATTATTATTATTATTATTAGTCGTACAATAAGTGTACGAAATTATTTTCTAATTCCACGATGGAAAAAACGTTTTATTATTTCCACGTCGATGTGAGTTACAAATAAAATTTTGTTTCGCCGTGTGTGTGTTTAAATAACGCGATTAAACGAATCCATGTAACAATCATTTGATTGTTGTTTGTTTGTTTGCGTGTTTCAACAAACAAACAACCGAAAAACAAATTTTATTTTTAAACAATCTAGTTTTTTAACCCGAATAAAAAAAAATAATCTCTGTTGACTAAAATCTTGAAATCTTTAAAAGGTTTTCATTTCTTTTTCATTTAAATTGTTTGTCAAAAAGGGGAGGAAAAGGAACAAACAACAAACAACAACAGAAAAAAAAGGAAAAATGGAACATTTGCTGTAGAGTAAAGTGGTATGAGAAAAAAAGAAATCCTCGTCGTCGTTGTTGTAAATCGAATAAATTGAAAATAAATCAATTTTATACATTTTTTTTTTTAAAATGTTGGAACCATTTTCTTTCCTCATGCGATTAAATTATAATTTTAAATGTTAAAAATCTTTTCTAAACAAACAACAAACGTTTGTTGTTTGTTTAAAAAAAAATTTTCATTTTATTAAAAAAATCAATATTTCGAATTAATTCAAATTAAGTAAAATAACAACGATTTAAATTAATTTTTTTTTGTTTATATTTTAATTTAATAAAATTTTTTTAAACGTGGAATTAGAAAATTTAATAATTATGATTTTCGAAAATTCATAGAAATTTTTAATGAATGAATGAATGAATGAATTTTATCCTCACGTGGGTTTTTTTTTTTCAAACTTTAGTTTTGTTAAAATTTGCCGTCCGAAAATATTTTCACGCATGAAATCCGCGGCGTCTTTTTTCTTCTCCCACGTTTTTCGACCGACTTTACGATTATATTTTAATAATTTAAATTTTTTTTGCGACTTATCATTTCCATAAGAATAAATAGATGGAGAGAGAGAAAGATAGATAGAGTGCGTCTTTAAATTGGTCATCCCTGCTGCCACGACTCAAAACATTTTAAAACGCATTAGGCATATGAGTTTTAATCCGGAATTTTCTCAAGGTAGTTTTCTACTTATTTGAGAGATTATTTTTAAATTTTTTATTTTGAGAATCGACATTCCTTTTTTTTTTATTTTGTCGCCAATGGTTCTTCCTTTGGCATTTTCCTTTTAACAAATATTTAATCCTTATTGTAGCGAAGGGTTAAAAATGTCTCTTTAAAAAAAAAAAAACATTTTTCCTTTTTTTAACATTTTCCTTTAAGCAATTTATGTATAAAAAAAAGAAATTTTTTCCATTTAAAATTTTTTCCTTTGTTTTCTATCCATTAATAATAATAACCGGAAATTCATTACGACTTGTATTATTTTTAACTACAATTAAAAAACTTTTGTAAAACAAAAAAAAAAAAGGAAATGTAAAAAATCATTATCGGGAATAAAAAAAAAAAAAGGAAAGGAATTTGAAAAAAAAGGAAAACTGTCAAAGGAATGAACGCAATCATATTTCTTTCTCTTATCGACCTTTTTAAAAATACAGTTAGAAAGGAAAAAGATAAGAAAAAGGAAAAAGGAAAAAAAAAAAAACCGTTTTGGGACATCGAAACTCGTTTGTTTCTGATGCGTAATGGCCCGTGTAATGAGCATCACTTGCCAATTTTATCTAAAATGGCATTTTATATATAAACGTGGGATTAGAATAAAAGAAAAAGGAAAAAAAAAATATTTTTAAATCTTTCCGGCTATTTTCTATAACATTAAAAAATTATTTTTACCTTAAATCGTTTTATTACTTCCTTTTCCGGTTTTTATCATCAAATTTAATTTTTCCTTTTTTTCAAATAATTCTATTTACACGATTATTTTCATCGTTCGTAGTTTTTTATTTTCTTTCTGAAATTAAAAAAATTTTTTTTTTAAAAAAAGCGTTAAACGTTTTAAAGAAAAATTGAAAATTAAACATCGTGGAAGGAAGAAAAAAAAAGAGAGAAAAAATTTTTTTTTGTTAGACGTGTCACTAACAACAAGGGATGCCAATTTCAAAATGAAAAAAAAAAAAAAAAAAAATTTCCCTTCCGATTTAATCGTCGATATGTTTTTTTCCCTTAAAAGTCAAGGAACCTTGAAATTAAAAATTTCCTTTACTTTCCTTTCCTTTCCTTTTCCCCGACATGTTTTTTTTTTGTTCTTTTTTCATTTCCGTTTCCGTTTTCCGTAAATTTTTCCTTTTTCTATTTTTTTATTTTCCTTTTTAAAAAAAATTATTAACTGTTGATTCCGATAGATTTTTCAATTTAATATCCATTCGTTAATTTTTTTTTTTTTTAATGTTAAACTTGTACCTTTGATTTCTTTCCTTTTTCCTTTTTTTAATTTTGTCTTCTGCTTTTCTTTTTTCCCGGACTTGATTATTCGTCATTAAAAACTGCAATTATCGTGGAAATTATTTTTAAAAACAAATAAAAAATTATTTGATGAAATTCATAAACTGTAAAATTAACAATCTTTTTTTTTTTACACAATTATTATTATTATTTAAATTGAAAAAAAAAAATTAATGACGTCACTGAACCGGAAATAAAAACATTTCAATTTTTTTTTTATTATTATTTAATTTTAATTGTACCGAATAAATTATTATATGAGAGAAAAAAAAAAAAAACAACTTACACGACAATTAAATTTCCAAACGGTCGCCATATTTGTTTACATATTCGCATAAATTTTTTTCATTAAACGTGGCAATAGAAAGATGGAGGGGAGAGGAGTGGGGATAGGAAAAGATATGCGTGCGCAATTTTATCGTGCGGGTTTTTAAATAATAAAAAAAAAAAGAGAAAATAATTATTTGCTCAAAGTTTGTTTGTCGGCCGGCCCGCAAAAACAACCGGGAGTTCGGGGGGAGGAGCCGACATCCCCGGGGGTTGGAAAAGCGATGGGGAGGGGGCAGGAGGAGGAAGGGGGAAGGGAACGACGGCGGCGGCGGCGGGTAAAATAAACAAAAGATTTAAATCAATAGTAATTTGTAATGTAAACTCTGTAGCGGGCTGATAATTGACATTAAATACTGCGGAGGTTTCGTTGGCCAAACAATAATTTTGATGGATCGTTTTATTTTCAATTACAAAACCTTTTGTACGAAGAAAATATTTATAATATCCGCGCCACTCTCCCCTCCTTCCTCCCCCACATTATTCCCACTTATTCATCTTTTATAAACTACCCTTGATTTGTCTGCCATCTTTTGTTTGCTTACACTCAATAATAGTTAGTAAAGGGTGAATTTCTAATCAAATTAATCTTATATTTTGAAAAAAATAAATAAAACCTATTTATTTTTCTCTCTGTTTATCTTCGTTTCCTTTTTTTTTTTTAATTACAAAATCATTCGTATCGTGTCAGGAGAAAAAAACCCTTTAACCGGTCCTGAATAATTTTATATCATTTCAACACAACAAAAATTTTTATTTTATTTTTTTTCTCTATATCTCTATTTCTCACTTCGTCTACACATTTCATTTTATATTTATTACGCCGTTCAAGAAAAAAAAAAAAAAAAAAAAGGAAAAAAAAGTTTAAAACCGCAGCAATGCTACCACGTTTCATTTTTCTACACCCTCCCCTCCCACCCCCTGCCTCCCCTCGTGTACACCCCTCTCAAACCGTTCGGCAAACTTTTTTTTTTTTCTCTCTTGGAAAATTCACTACTCCTCTCTTCTCGCCTACGCCACCACCTCACTTACTCTTTCCTCGCGGTTGCCCCCCATTCTCCCTCTTCCTCCCCCGGTCGAAACGAAAAACTTATCCCGACCGACAGCACAGGGAGAGAGAGAGAGAGAGAAAAAGGCATTTCGAAAAAAAAAAAAAACAGGATTTGATCTTCGACAGGAAAACTTAAATTCATTGTTATGAAACACGTTTGACTTATTACCGCCTCCGACATCTTTCATTAAATTTTAAAAACGATTTTTTTTTCTCCTCTCTCTCTCTCTCTTTTACTTCTTTTTCTCGTTTTTACCCTCATTCACTCTCTCTCTCTCTCTTTATCATCTCCTCTAGAATATCTTTGAGGCGTAAATGGCATTTTAAGTGAGACTAAAAAAGTGGAAAAAATACAATTCAAGTTAAAAAAAAAAAAACGGAAAACGGAAAATGTTAACCATTTTCTTCTTAAGAATCCGCCATTTTATTTTAATTTCTTTTCCTTTTTTATATAAATCAATTCTTTCGAGATTTATTCTTTCAATTTTATTCCGTTTTTTTTGTCTTTCTTTCCTCCCACCGCCCCCCCCCCTACCCAACCATCCATCCAACCTCCTTCATTTTTACACGTAATAATTTTAGGTAAAAAAAAATCATTCGCTTTCCTAAAAAAATTATTCAACAACCACAACAGCAGAAGAAGAAGAAGCAACAGCAACAGGAACAACCCCTTTTACTCCGGGGGAAAAAAAAAAAAAGGAAAATGTTTAAGGGAAATTGTGTTAAATCTCGAGCATTACAAAAATAAGAAGTAAATACTTTTTGAGTATTATCAAAAATGTTTTTCTAATTAAAGGGATAAAACTTTGGTTTTAAGTGATAACATCATCATCTTAAAGGGTTGCCTCAGATTTTTTACTTCCCTCCCTCTCTCTCTCCCCCACTCCCCCACTCTTTCCCTCTCTCTCTCCTCTTCCTCCCTATTTTAATTTTTTTTCTCATTCTCCTATCGTTTTAACAATGATAACAAAACCAATTTTTTTTTTTTTTTCCTTTCTAATTTTAAATAAATAATAATTTCTTTTTTTAAAATAATAATAATAATAATAATAATAATAATAATAATAATAATAATAATAATGATTATTAAAAAAAAAATAAAAATGAATTCACGGTGATGATAACGATAAGAGGTTCATCCGCTTTTAAACCTTAACAAAAGAGCGCTAAAACTTATTAGGATTCCAACCCAAAGTACGGACACCCCATAACCGACGGCAACCTGATAATTTTCAAAATTCCAACCCCTTTCCAAAACGTTTCTCATTGCTTGTGTGGCTAAAGTTGTTGGAAGGCAAAGTGATATCCATCGTAGTTTTTCCGGCATACCTTCGAGAGGCCAAATGGAACCTTAAAATCAAAAATTATTATTATTATTATTATTGCTGTTGTTTGTATTTGAGCGCGAAATTCAAAAAAAAAAAAAAAAAAAAAATTTACCGCTTAAAACGATTATGGGTACGAAACTTCCCATTGATACGTAATTTGACGACATGACGGTGTCGCAATAAACGGAAATGGAAAAACCTGAAATGATAATCGTTTCCGTTACTTCGATGAACGAGAATAATAATAATAATAATAATAATAAAGGTAGAGAGCTTGGTTGTACCCGTGCACATTCCACAGAGTCCTTGAATGAGCAAAAGAAGTAAAACGGTTAGAAAACTTCCATTGCACTGAAGTCCGAACAAACCGAAACTGGTTAGCATGACTTCGAGAGTTTGGAGTATCATAACCAAACCCTGGGTCAAAAGGTGAGATATTAATATTTCCGTTGTCGTTACACCGGAAACGAGAGTTCGATCCCAAACTCCTTCATCTCTTTCCGTTATTATGACAATCGACGTCACCGTGACGGCCAAAAAGAAAATAAGCCTTAAAAGAAAAAAATCTTCTTTTTTAAATACGATACTGCCATCTATCGATCAAAATATAAACTTTTACGTGGAGTAAAACAGTTATAATTAGTTAAAAAATATTACAACAGATGTCAGTTTAACGAGTTTTAATCCGTCGGTTGTATAGCATGTTGTCGGGTCTTTTGTAAAAAATTTAATTAATTAATTAAAAAAAAAATAATAATAATAATAAGACTCACGTAACAATGACTCCGGGAGCAATGAAGGTACCATAATTGGAAGAAAAACTACCGTAAATCGGAGCGTGAAAGGTAACCGGTATGGTTGCCACTTTAGGATTCATACCGCAGTCTTTCAAAATTTCCTTTGAAAAATTGAAATACGATTCGTACATTTGCTGTTGTATTAAATAAGCCGTTTGACCGTTTGTCATATCCAGCCATATTTTTATTTCGTGACTGTCTAATATGGGATCGTCGGCATCTTGTCCTAAATCTAATCTTGCCGTAAATGATTCCGTAAAGTTACTCGCAAAATACAAGACCCCCACCAGACGTCCTTCTTTCACCGCTTGTTTCGCCGTGTCCAAGTCATTGAAGTACACGTAATCGTTCTGTAAAATAATTCCACGTTTTTAAAACTCCTGCAAACCCTCAAATGATATGAAAACGTACACTTGTGCCTTCGAACCTTAACTTCCAGGCTGTCGTAGAAATTAATTAAAAAATGACAACTCAATCCTGTAAATTCGCAATCGGTATCCGTGTATATGACTCCCGTTGGTAAATTCGCCGAATAACTTTCACAAGTTGAAAAATTACCCATTTCTTCGTTAACGATACCGAACCTTAAATTTTTAGGATTACCTCCGATCGTCATAAAAAAAGTTATTATTTCTAAAACCGGAAGTATAAACGTAAATCCTAATCCCCTGCACGCAAAAAAAAAAAAAAAAGAATTCAATCAAACAATTTTTAAACTATAAAAAAAATTTTTTTTTTTTTTTGTAAAGTTTCTCACCCTGGATGCCTGATAACCCTAAGAATATTTTTAACAAGAAGAGCTTTAGCTCTACCAAATCTCGTAGATTTATTTTCATATGCATAATTTTGTTTGAAAGACTTTTTTTGTTTTTCCGGTTTCGATTCGATTTCCACATCCTGTAAGAGAAGAAAGAAAATTTTTTTTTTTTTAACAAAACCGTTACGACGATAATAAATTTTCCAGGCATATCCAACACGAAACCTTAGTCTCATATCATACTTCACTTCTTGTGACGTCATTATTGTACTCGTAATCCCGATTTCCGATTGTATTTCCATCCATGGTGAGAGAATTTCCCATGTCTTGTTTTGAGCTTAATAAAAGGAACACTTGCTCTATTGTCGAACATCTGTATTTGGCGAGTAAAAAACCTGGAGAACCTTCGTCTAAAAGTTTACCATTTCGCATTAGGCCAATCTGAAAGAGAGAGAGAGAGAGAGACAGAGAATGATTTATTAACTCCAACAACAATGTTTACAAAAATTTTCCATTTTTCTAAAATTAAAGGCTAATGCCACGTTAATTATCTTTGTCTAAACGTTGTCGTTTCAATTATCATTTCTATCTCGGCGCCATCGAAGGTACGACGCAAAAAAAGGAAAAAAAATTCTTTTGCGACAAAGGAAAAAAAAAATTTTGTCGCCTTGAACGTTAAAACTTCTTCTTCTTCG
>NW_002987772.1:298186-365686 GCF_000006295.1 Pediculus humanus corporis | reverse complement strand
CCTGAGGCATGAAACCGACGCGGTGTCCAGGTACTCCACATTCACGAGTACCCGGATATTCACCTAAAACTTTAATTTCTCCAGAATTAAGTTTTCTTCTTCCAACGACACAGGATAAAAGTGTTGTTTTACCACATCCGCTCGCACCGAGCAAACCATATCTGTAAATAAAAAATTATTATTATTATTATTATTATTATTTATACAATAAATTTATTTATATCCCTTTAATAAATAAACGTTAAATAACATATAATTAATTAATAAAATTAATACGTAAAGAGCGCGTGAAGGTAAAATAGTAATAATAATAATAATTTTTTACTCTTTTCGTTAGCTTTATTATTAGTATTATTATTATTACTCAATAATTTTTTTTTTTAATATCTTTTCCTGATAAATTTAATAATATTTCCTTAGAGTTTACACCATGTCATTTTACTCCTACCACTTTCTCCTTACTTTTAACTGTATTTATAATCACTGGTTTAAAAAAAAAAGTTTATTATCATGTAACATCCGCCGCCCCTCCCCTCCCCACCCCACCCCCCGTACGAATATCATGTAATAGAAAAAAATAATTTAATCCTCCAAAGTAATAAATTTTATTATTACATTCGATATTATTAAACGAATCGAATTACAAACGATCGCCCAAGAAAGATGAAATAATAAAATCATTTTTCAACCATTTTTTTTTTATATTACGAGAGAGAGAGAGAGAGAGAGATAGATAGAAAATGATAAATACTATGAAATGATAACGCGTTTGTAATTATAAAATGCCCCAAATTTTCCAGCACGACTGTAAAAGGTAACAATTTTCATTCTAACCATTTTTTTTTTTTATATATAAACTAATTAAATAAATTTTCCTTTTTTTTTTTTATCTAGAATATTCTTTAATCATCAATCATCAAAGAATTCATCATTGAAAATGATTAACTTAATAAAATAAAAAACGTGATTTCCGAGACGTGAAATTGTATTATTATTATTATTATTAAGTAAGAGATTATAGGAAATGAAACGTATAGAGGCACATAAGGTGACATTTAAATTCAATTTCAATAAATTTTCATTCATTTATAAACCGAACGAATCCTAATAAAAATTAATTAATTAATTAATTATAGAAATGTGTGAGAGTTCGCGAAATAAAATTTTTTTTAAAAAACGCGTTTTTTTTTCCCGCCAAAAAATTAAATCACACATTTAAAAAATTTTTTAAAAATTCATTCGATAGCATACACAATAATAACGCCGCCTTCGCAACACACAAATAATAATAATAATAATAATAAGGATTGTAATTAATATTCCGCATTGTAATTTTTTTCTTTTCTTTTTCCTCCTCCTCCTCCTTCATCTCCTCCTCCTCCTTCTTCTCAGGTACATCATAAAGAAAAAAGAAAATTGCCTTGTCCTAACCCTTACTACATATTTTCCGCATAATTTTTTTTTTATTTATTTCCTTCCTCCTTGAACCGTTCAAAGACGAAAAAGTCATTTTCCAGTTGATAATTATGGAATTCCATAAATATTAAATTCATTATTATTATTATTATTATTATTATTATTATTATTATTATTATTATTATTATTATTATTATTATTATCGCAATAAAAAAAACCATTGTTTTGTTTAAACGATTGATTGTTTGACTACTTACTCCAATAAATTTTCTCAAAATTTTCTTCAAATTTTCTCGAATCTCAAAAAAATTTTCCTTTTTGGGTAAATTTAAAAAAAAAAAAAAAGTACAAAAAATTTATGACGTAATCGATAGTAACAGTGACGTATTCAGACAAAAAAAAACCTCATGTGATAAAAATCACATTTTTTAATGTTTTTTTGATTGATTTAAAAAAATTTTTTTTCGTATCTGCAACGAGGAAATGAAAAATAAATTTTCATTATTATTATTATCATTATCAACAACTTATTTTTATTACGCTAATAATAATAATAATAATAATAATAATAATAATAATAATAAACTTTACCATGTAATTTAATTACATAAAATAAAATAAAAAAACGTAACTTTTACTTATTTTGGCATTTCCAAAAATTTATTTATTTATTTATTTATTTTTTTTTTTTTTTTACGTTGGTATTACTTCGAATGTTAGTTAGTTAGTTGGTTAGTTATTCTACCTTGAAATTAATTAAACAAGGATTAATGATTAGTAAAAATGTAATTTTTTTTTTTAGTAACATCAGAACCACCCTTGGAACGTTTAACCTACAAAAAAAAAAATAAGAAAAAATCGATTACATTATATTAAAATTAATGATAAATAAATTAATTAATTAATTTCGATAACTTGTTTTCATTGACATTATTTTGTTTCCCCCCCTTCTCCCCTTCCCCATTTGCTGAAAACCTTTTCATCATCATCATTATCAGAAAACTGACTGTAAAAATTTTTTTTTACATAATAATAAAATGTTAGAAACGTTACAAAAAAAAGAAATGAAAATCTCGTCGTAGGTGATGATGATGATGATGATAATATGTAGTAAAAGTCGAAATCTAAATCCACGTGAATAAATCAGGTTCAATAAACTAACCGGCAAAAAACCTTAAAAAAATTCAAAACCTAAACGAATCATCAACGTTCGTAAAGTTTTAACGTCGTAGAATATTTTTTTTAAAAAAAAAATTATTTATTATTATCGATTCGATTTTTAATAATTGTATTTCGAGTTAAATAATAATAATAATAATTATTGTTTTATATATATATCGGTCACAGATACTCGAAAATTATTCGTGTCAATAGCCACGCCTTCCGTTCAAAATAACTGAAAAAAATATATATATATATAGACAACATAAACTAAAAAAAAAAGTTTATATTTAAATGTAATCACACACGTTAATAACTTTAAAAGTAAAAAAAATTAATGACACGTTATTTAAATAAATAAATTAATAAACTTACATAACACCCTGTGGCACTGTCATGTTTAAATTTTTTAAAATTACGTTCGTTTTTGACGAACGTCCGAATTCCTTACACGCATCTCTTATTTCAACCGCGTTTGGTGCCATTGTTTCAACCGTTTTCTTTCTTTCCCAATTAAATAAAATTGACTAACGAAAAAATATACATAATTTTTTAAAAAAAATAACAATCACTACGATAATATCGTCGATGAAAAAAAAAAAAAAAATTCACGTTAAAATAAAAACGAACGAAAAAAATAAAATTATTGACACGATTATTATTTAAACGTCCGATTTGGTATCATGGCGACGGACGACTGATAACACGAATAATAAACTTCTTAGACGTTGTGGTCGCACTCGTCGTACTCGCAGGTTCTTTTTCAAATCGCCAAAAATCAAACAACATTGTTGGATTGTACTGTAATAATAATAATAATAATAATAAAATGACAAAACATTTTAACTCCAACTGTGGGCCCAGATAAGGGCCCCCATAGAATTTCCTCTACTCCTTCCGGGTCTGATGTAATTTTTTATTTCCCTTCCATCTCCACCGTAAATCCCCATCGTGGATTGCGATGAGGTTTTCGGGTATATGTTAAAAACGGGGCACATGGAATTGTCCTTGCCCCTCCATTTTTACTCTCTCCCACCGCCGCCTTTCTCTTCAAGGCAGTCTTGTATTATTACAACTTGGCCCTTGGCTCTTGGCTCTCTCTCTCTCTCTCTCTCTCTCTCTCTTACTCGACCTAATTCATTCATTTTAATATAAGTTTTAGTTTAATGTGTATTGTTTGAAAATAAAAATACTATTCAAACTCCTTCATACCATTTTTTTTTTTTTTTAACAAACATATATTTCAAAATGGCGACTTTAAATTTGTTTTCTTCATTCAAGTTTATGCCTGATTGCAAATTTAACTTTTTCTTTTTCTTCAATGTAACATAATCAATATTTAAATATTATCCTAAAGGTATACAACTACATTTGCAATAAAAAAAAGTTTTTAATTTACAAAACATATTACAAAAAATAATAATTTTATGAGTACCTGGAAAACAACATTGTTGTTGTTGTTGTTGTCTTGTAAATTCATATGCCATCATTGACAACAACAATTAAAGAGATGAAATTCAAAATTTATAATAATTACTTAACGTTTACAACTACAATCTTAAATATTCATATTGTAACAAGGAATTACATAATCGTTTTAAACATTATGCAATGATTATGCTGTTAATTTTTTCTTTCTTTCATTTTATTTAAATCTTCTGCAATCGAAACGCACACAACATCAAGCACATGAAAATTTTTTTTTATTGCATCTTTTTACTTGTTTAACCAGCAACATAAAATGAATCATCATCTCACCTTTCTTGAAATTTTAACAACAGCTAAAACAAAAAATTATTGTGGTTAGTTATTGATTATCGATTATTATTTCACTAAGGAAAAAAATAATAACAGTTTTTAAATTATTATTTGATTTTAGCACTTCATTCAAAATTCATATGATTAAAAATTATAAGCCATTAATATCAAGGTTGACAAAGTGGCTTGCTTAAAGAATTAATTACAAAAGATTTATTATCTAAATTTATCGATTAAGAAATTGAAATATCCCTTTAGGGAAACACATAAAACTTATTTTATATTAACACAAGTTCAAAAAACTTTTATTCACAATAAAAAAAAAAACATTTTCTTTCACAATCATTTTTTCACGATTATAATAAACATAACGAAGCGGGAACGCCAAAACCGGAAACGATAAATAACGATCATTCACCGCCATCGCGTCTGCATCCACGTCAAGATAAATATACATTCGTTGTTTATTATATTTTTTTTTGTAAAAAATGGTAAAATGAACAAAAATACGTGATTACGAACGGATATAACAACTGAATTTCTTTTTTCGCAGTAAATAAAAGCTTGATTGACAATTATTTATTCATTTAAATGAAATATTCATCGTTAAAAAAGCATTTTTTTCAATTTTTCCCAACGTCGAATACACAATTGGAAACCATAAGATCTCCAAATTATTTATTTTTACTATTATAAAAACTATTTTATCTCATTTGATATGATTGTTAAACCCTAATTTAATTACCTTTAAGGTAAACAAAACAAAAAAAAAGTATATATTGTCAAACATTAAAAACCAATTAAAAACAGAAACAAAAATCCTAAATGGTATCATTTTCTCATAATATTTGTATTTTTTTTTTTGAGCCTCAAGTTTATTTATCACTTAAATAACATTTAACCAAAAGATGAATCTCTTTTTAATTATAACACACAAACACACATTAATGATCATTTATAAAAACAAAACAAACAATTTTCATTTAATACTACCAAAAAAAAGACACAACAAAAACAAAACAAGAGAATGAGGCTTTAAATTATATAAAAATTATTTTTTTCAAAAATTTGAAATAATATATGTATAAATAAATAATGATTTATAATTGATTAATTTCAAGGCATTCTAGGGAAATCAAATAAATAATTAATTGGATCTCATTTATTTTTTAAAAATTTCAAAAACCTTAAAAAAAAAAAATTCAAAAGATTCCATTTGTTATTCGAATATAATTAATTAATTTCCTTGAATTTTTTTTTTTTTGTAATCGGAATTTAAATTTATAAAAACCTCTTAAATAAATAAACAAATCTTGAAATAAAATTAATTAACCTTTACATAATTAATATTATTTCCTTTTTTTATGTTAAAAAATTTAAATAATTTGTTAAAAAATGTTTTTATATAAAAAATAGTATCATGTAAAAAAACAACAACAACAATCGACCATGAACTATGAATTGTCAAAAATTATTTATAAACAAAAAAAATTAAATTTTCTTAATTTTTAATGAGGACGAATAATTTAATTATAACAAATTAAAATTTTAATTTTTATTGTTTTGACAAAAAAAAGCAAGACTTTACCTTGATTATATAACAAATTTTTAAAAAAAATTATTTTTTCTATTTTTTTCCATTTCTTTCCATTCGTCGTTATGTAATTTTAATAGATTTTATTAACATTTATGTAATTCAACTAGTTCAATAATATATACATTATCCAATCTCATTTGTTACAACCGAATGAATGAATGAATGAATGAAATCATTCTTTTTTAATTAATTTCCCCTGTGACAATTTAATTTATTATTATTATTATTATTATTAACATTAAAGTGATTTAAATTGCAAAAAAAAAAAAAAAATTATTAAATTTGATTATGACTTATTAAAATATATATATTTTTTTTTTTACGTCAGAATTTATTTACACGATTTTTTTATAAATCATTAATTAAATAAATTCATTCAATTTAATTAAATTTTTATATCGCAATCATTTATCATCATAATGTAATTACATAAAAAATTCTAATTTTTTTTAGCACCACCTTTTTAACCCTGCGATATAATAATAATAATAATAATAATAATAATGAACAAGAGTTTTATATTATATATATATTACATAAAAAAAGAAAGAGAAGAAAAAAACTAGGCCAGCCTAGAAATTTTTAATTATTACTTTTTTTTTTTTTTTTCCTATTCATATCACATTTATTTAATAAATTATTACTATGTCATCGATAATTATTATTATTATTTTCTCTCATCGTTTAATTTATTATTATTATTATTATTATTATTACTGTTCACATTACTAAAGTCATCGTTTACATTATTATTATTATTATTATTAGTTTTTTCATCGTTATTGTCATCGATTTCATTAAGAGATATTTCATTTTTAACATATGATGTGTAAACATCGTAACCCAATGAAATTGTGTTGTCATATAAAACTCTGTATTTAAATGGAATAAAATAAAAATTAATAACTTGAGCTGGAGGCCAAATGATCCATTCGGCAATATAAAGACGCCACCATTTTTGAATAATTTCACGTTTGAATTCTTCAAAATTTCTTTTTTCCAATGTGCAAGTTGTCGCGAAAAAAACAGTTATGTACAATGGTGAACCGATTAATTGATCAAGTGTAACTTTTTTGAAAACATTTTTTAACGATCTTCCAGGTAAACATTTTTCAAGGTACTGATACCAGTAATGACAAACAAAACCGACAGTGATGCCAGCTATTGTCATACGAAAAGTTCTTCCCTTGTCCCAATTTCTCGTGTCGTCTTGTAACATTTCGTAATATTGTTGTATGACATCGCCAGCAAATGATAGCGATGCAGAAATTCCGACATTTGTTATTAAAAGATATTTTTGAAACATTACATTTGCTACTGATTTACTCTTTTCGAAAACATCTCTTGTAAAATATTTTGATATTTGAACTGCACTTACTAAACTCGACATAATAATCTGAAATTTAACAACAACAAAAAACCCCCTTTTTTTAAAATATAATCTTATGATTGGTAAAAACAAATAAAAGCTCAAGTGTGATTCAAAAATTAAAAAAAAAAAAAAAAAACGTGATTTTATTCAAATATTCAACAAATTATCTAAGATAATTATCAATAAGGCAAATTATTGAAAACATATTATTATAAAAAAGTTACCCTGACATGTTTTATTTCTTTCTATAAACATACTTAAACAATCCATTCAAGTCAATGAACGTTTTCAATTTTCCCATTTGAATCTAACATATATATATATATAAAAACACCGGATTTTTACTGTTAAAAAAAATATTTTATTTGTCAATTATTTTAAAATAACTGACATTAACGTTAAATTATTATTATTATTATTATTACGATAAATCACTTTCGATTCTCAATAATAAAATTTCATAACGGAACATTAATACTTACAAATTAAAAAAATATATATACATATATATATAAGTTCTGCTACGATCAACTCATGTACGTTGATTTTCGTTAGTCTCCTGCCACGACAATCCATTTTTAATTACTCTATTACTTTTGGCGCGTTTGTTTATTAACCCGTCGTTTACGTTTAATTTTTTTTTTTTTTTTTTCAATTATCAAATTATAAATTAATTAATAAACCGACTGGACAATTAATTCAATTATTAATGAAAAAAAAAGTTTTTAATTAATTAATTAATTAATAATAATAATAATGATAATAATAAAATATATAGTAAATGAATACAAATAAAAAATTTAAATTGTTTGCACGGTTCTAAGGCAATGAAAAAGCGTAAAAAATTTCTTCCGTTACTTGAATTCTTATCAATGATGACGTAATAATCGCAAAAAAGATATTCAAAATGTGAGGTAGATCATTCTTGAGGCATCAAAGATGGCGGCAAAGTATTGTTCGATTTTGCCTTTTCGAAATTTTCGTAAAATTCCGCGAAATCGACGTAAGGTTTGATCCTTTCGTTTCGTTTCAAAACGTTTTCTTCTGAAACAATCAATATACATACGAATGTTCATGACCTATGACCCGAGAAAAAACCGGAGAAAATATTTTTAAAAAAAAAAGAACCTGGGTATACGTCACTGCTGTCCGTCGTCGAAGTATCCTGAGTATCTCTTCTGCCATCATCAATGTCATCATTGGTAACCATTTCCGATTCGTTATCTTCATTATTCGATGATCCGTAATTAATGGGCGGCGGTGGTGCTGTTTCCACGACCGGATTAAACCTTAAACAAAAAAAAAAGAAATAACATTTTCTTCCTCCTTCTCCCCTCCCTTCTGATCGAACTTTTCGTACCTCACGTGAGGATTCGTCGGACTGTTCAATGCGTTCGGCATTGGATAATTGAAATTTCGTACGAGAAGCGTCATGTCGTCGCGTTTTCCACTCGGTATGGCCGCCGTACCGCTCATGAAAACATCGTGATGTATCCTAACGATTTTATCTACGACTCCTTGTGCGACTCCAGTCAAAGTCGACTGTATTCTAAACTGAATCAAATAGATTATCAGAAAGGAGAAAGAGAGAGAGAGAGGGGGAGAGAAAATGGCTCCACATACTTGTTCGACGGCTATTTGAGCAATTTCTTTATTGACAGACTCCACGCATCCCGTCGCTTCTTGCAGGCTTTTGTACAAACCGTCCGACATTAAAAGTAAAAAACTACTCGCTTCGTCTATGGGTATCCCACCGTGAACTTCGGGCTCTGCTATCACGGGTTCCCCACATGCCGCCGCCAAATCTTCAAAATCTTTATAACCGCCCTTGACTAAATAATTACCTATGCAACGCGTCGTTTCCTGATTCCCTATCCTCGATCCTGAAAACATTCAAAACGTGAGCCGAAAACCGGAAACCCATTTCCCCTCCTTCCCCTCTCCCCATCCTTACTTTTCCTTATTTCATCCACGTTTAATCCGAGCTTATACATTCTCAAAAGTTCATCTTCGTTTCTTAAATCGTGATCGACGGATAATTGTATCACTTTCAACACTCCGTTATCATCCGTTTTGCATAGCAAAGCTCTACTATCTCCAACGTTCGCAACGTAAAGTTTACCATTATGTATGAGAGCCACGACGGCTGTGGTACCTAAAAAACAAAAACAAACACCTTGATGATAATAATAATATTTCCCAGAATACAGTCAAGGTGACAATTACATCCGACGGCGGTCGGTACTATAAACCTTGAAATTTGCACCTCACGTACTCGGGATCGTCAACACAAAATTCCATAAATTTCGAATGATAAAGCATCAATGATGAGATGACGCACGTGGCAGCATCACAATGTGACACCATCCACGTGAAGGGTATTAAGAGGTAACCGAGAGGACTCGCAATCGCGAAGTGCCGACGGTCATTATCAGGAGTAGAGGAGCGGAGAGAGGTATGCAGCACGAGATTACAATGCCACATTCTCAGGAGAGGGGGAGGGTCGACTATGTTTGAGTTATTAAATACCGGGAGAGCGCGAACGCAGTCCCGACTACCAAAAATTACGCGCCCGAGATGCCCACATTTGGGGCATTCGCAGGAGTCAACCAAACCGAAGTGCAATGGTAAGGCCTCGTCCCGGGGGAACCGCCTTCATGATCACGGTAGCCCCTACGCCAGGTAAGTATGCTTTTTCATCCGCACTCTCGTCATCACGTTGAAAACATTCGTTAATTCATCCGCTAACACCCTTCGACTTTTCTTTCCTTTTATTTTTATTTTCCGTACGAATTTTCCTTCGGGATTATTTTCATCATTATTATTATTATCGGTTTTGAAAAATTTAATAAAATAATTTTAATAAATATCAATAAATGTTAATTAAAATTGAAAAAAATTAATTTGGTAATTTAAAAATTGACAACACTGCCATCTGTGGGAAAAATTCGAAACTATCAAGACGACCATTTAATTTTTGTTTTGTTTACAAACATTTGCTTTACCTTCTGTTTGATCCCGATCCCCTTTTGTAAAATCTAACGTTGAGATCGTCAACTTGAGGTTTTATCCTAAAACTCACCCGACCCTCTCCCTCCCCCCCCCCTTAAATTGGAATTTGTCATAAAAATTAAAACACAATTGTTATAATTCGCAATTTTTCAAAATAATTTCCCTTACCGGAAGATAATTCCGTGTTTAAGGAATTTAATTTATCAACAAGGTGAGGATATTTCTGATAAGCCTCGTACGAAGTCAAATCATCCGGTATTTCGTATTGAACGCTCGTTCTTTCTGCTAATTTGTCTCCCACGGAATCCCAATAACTGTTTTCGACAGCGAGAAAAGCTTGCCTGGAAAATAAATGAACGAACAAATTAGTGAATGAATGAACAATCCTTTGGGATTTTGCGAATTAGAACATCGAACCCCCACACATTTCAAACACAAACAAATTAATAATAATAATAATAATTAATTAAATCCGTTTGTCTGGCGGTTGTGCAAAACTTTTTCTTATTACGTTCCAGTACAAAAATCTTCCATTTTAATTTTATTACCCGTAAAGTCATAACGTTCTGAACGTTTTAGATTCGCTTCTGAACAAAAAAAAATCCTTTGTTTAGAATTTAATCTCAAAAAAAAAAAAAAAAAACTACCTGAAACCTATTGAGGGGAATGAATTTTTAAAAACCGGAAAACGGTCGATCTAGGTAGACTTTGAACTTTTTTTTTTTTTGCAAAAAAAAAAAAAATCGTGACGTAATAAAATAATCCCGAGTTTTTCTGCCTTTTCGTTTTCGTACCTGAGTTTTTCTTTAACTTCTTCGTCGGTCGTCGCATCCAACAATTGATTATCCAATAAAATTTCAGCTGCTATTCTTTGTAGAGCAAAATTAGCTGCTTGAGATCCTTCGTCACCGTCGAAGACGCCATACAAATAAGTGTCGCGACTTTTATCGTGTTCGACTTTCACGTGAAAACTAAAATCTTCGTATGGATGAGCTTCCTGTTTGTTTGTTTGTTTGTTCACGTACCGAAAAACAAAAGAAAAAACAAAATGGATTAATAGGGAATTCATTTTTCCAAAAGAACTCTTGCCCCCCTTTTTTATCGAAAGGTCAAATCCTTGCCATTTTTCATACGTAAAAGAAAAAAAAACTCGTCCATCAACCCTTGAGGAAATTAATTATTTTTTCAACCCCCCTGAGGATATTTAAAAAAAAAAAAATTTGCAAGTAAATTGAAAAAAAAAAAAAAAAAATTTCCATTTTAGTTCCTTGAAAATTTTCTTGTTTTTCTGCCCTAAAAAACACACACAAAAATTTTCGTTCGAGGAGGAGAAAGGGAGGGGGAGGGGGAGGGGAGACTTTGTTTTCGAAAAAAAAAACATTCCTTCAAAATTGGCACACGAAAAAAAAAATTAATTTACGAAGGCCGATTCGTCGTCGTCGTAATAGGCTTCCATTTAATTATAATCTACGTCCAGTTTTACATTATTATTATTATTATTATTATTATTATTATTATTATTATTATTATTAATCGGTCAAAAAAAAAATTATTATTATTATCATATTTTTTTTCCCTTTCATTCCAATTAAATTCTCACGCGCGTCAGCTATTGACGAATTACGTCATCATCATCATCATTCATTTTTTTTTTTTTTTAAAATAAAATTTCGATTTCATCATTTTCCACGTTTCCCCGCCCCCACCCCCCACCGTTCTCCCCTTCTCCCTTCTTCCCTCCCCTTCCTCCTTCCCCCCTCGTACGAATGTTTTTTTTTTTTCCATTGTGTTCTCGGATAAAGGGCAAAGTTTGCATTTTTTTTTTTTTTTTTTTTTTTTTATTAAAATAAATGAACGAATCATCATCATCATCATCATCATCATCATTAGTCGACCACGTGAACGGCAAAAACTCATCGATAATAATAATAATAATAATAATAAACGAACGAACGAACGAACGAACATTTCAAATCGATTTGAAAAAATTTTTTTCTCTCTCTCTTTACCATTTACCCTCCCTAAAAACGAACCAAAAACCTTGTGAGTCTTTTCCGTATTCGAAAATTAATAATAATAATAATAATAATGATAATGATAATAATAATACTACGAAAAAACACTGATAATAGTGATAACAGAAAAAAAAAAATAAAAACAATTTCCTTCGGGTTTAAATCCCATCGAGATTAATTAATCAAAACGAGAATATTTTTTTCATCGTTAAAAAAAATGTCACCGAAATGATAAATTCTATCTCTCTCTCTCTTTCGTTAATTATTATTATTACTATTATTACTATTATTATTATTATTATTACTTTTTCGATTATATTTCGAGTGTTTCGCCATCGAGAAATTTCCAAAAAAAAAAAAAAAAAGTTTTTTGACCGAAAAACAACAAACGAAAAAAATTTTTTTTAATCAGGCTGATGGGGGATCAGGAGAGATGGGGGAGGGGGGAGAGGGAGAGAGACGTGTAAATTTTCATCACACACACACGCACTCTCTCTTTTTCTCTCTCTCTCTCTCTCTCTCTCAATTATTAATTAATTAATTTTTAGAAAAAAAAAAAAAAACTAGCAAAACCTGAAATCACCCGAACTTGACGTTTGATCGTTTCGTCGAACTATTTAAATTTTTATTTTTTTTTTTTCATCATCATCATCATCATCATCTAAATCCTTAAAACGTCCCTGATAATTATTTTTTTTTAAAACGTCATCGATTATTCCCGAATAATATTAATAATAATAATAATATTTGGCCGCGAGAAGGAACCGTTTACAATATTTTTTACGTTGCGAATGGTCAAAACGTGACCGTGACGCGGACGAACGACGTTCTTTCATTTCCCCCTCCCTCCTTCCCTCCCCCTCCCCCAAATCTAATAAAAAATATACCTTACTACTACTACTATTATCATTATTATTATCATAGGCGGTATTTTGCGAATATATTACGATTTTTTCAGGTTTGTCCGACGAACCGAAATCACCACCGCGTCCACGTCCATGATCGAGCATGCGCAAAAAACGTCGCGTGGCCCTGCCGAAGAACGCATAATTTTATTATTATTATTATTATTAATATTAACAATTTACCAGTTTTCCGGCGATCAATTATAAAACTCGCGTTTAATTTATTATTATTATTATTATTAAAGTTATTATCGATCAATTTTATTTATTTATTTATTTTTAATAAGTGTTCCCGGTCCGTGTGTAAATAAAAAAAAAAAAAATGATTAAAAGAAATTTTTAAAAAGAAAACTTTTAATTTTAGTGGGGGGAAAAATAGGAAAAAATAGGAAAAATCGTTAACCGTCGGAAATCATCGGGGGGGTATTATCATAAAATCGAAATAATAAGTGAGTGAAATTTTATTCGTTTTGACAAAATAATGACGAAAGAAAATTCGGAAAAGAAAAAAGAAAAGTTGGTACCACCTGATGGGGGTTGGGGATGGATCGTAGTACTCGGTGTCGGTCTCGTGAACGTAAGTAATTAAACAAAAAACCAACGAATGATGTTTTAAAAATGCCATCAAATGTTTTAAACGCGATAATAATAATAATAATTAATACTTGTTAATGACATTCTCGGCCATTTTGACAAAAATTAACAAATTCGCAACAATAATGATAATAATTAAAATGAGAGAGAGAGAAAGAGGAAAAACGCACGCACGCACGTGCATTCGTTTGTTCGTTCGTTTGTTTGTTTGTCGGAAAAAAAAAATAGAATCGAACAAGTTCGAACGAACCGTTTGTTCGACAAACAAACAAAATCTTTCTTTCTTTCTTTCTTTCGTTTCCTTTCATTTTTTTTTTTTTATGTTTCACAATTAAAAATGAAATGACAAACAGAGAAAAACAAATCAATGAACGGCAAACGAACGTTTTATCGATTACACTACACACATACATACACATTGAGAGAGAGAGAGAGAGAATTGAACCTTGACACGACTAACATTCAATAATAATAATAATAATAATAATAATAATGATAATAAAAACACAAACGAAACAACAAATAAAAACATAAATAATAATAATAATAATAATAATTTTATACGTGTTTATGTCCGTCTTATTTCTCATCGAAGGATTTTTTTGTCAAACGACTGAAACAAACAAACAAACAAACTGTCGACTAATTTATGAAAAAAAATAAAATAAAATAAAACGAAATCATTAATTGACGAAATAATGAATTTTCGTTTCATCATCATCATCATCATCATCATCATTATGGGGAAACGCGTGACGTCACGACGATGATCGACAATCAATTTAAACATCGACATGATGACGTCACGAAAACGACGAGATCAGACAAAAAAAAATGAAAACATTAATGTATGTAAATAAATAAATAAATAATAATAACGAGAGAGGGTTAAAAAAATGATAAGGGCATGATGGTGTCGGAGGGGGGGGCGGGTGATATTCAAAGGGGTTGATTTTAAACACGCGCACGCACCCTCCCCATCCCCTCTTCGATTCGATGTTTGAATTATTTAAAACCCTCATCATTAATAATAAAATTCGACTTAATTGTGTCGACTTTTAACCGGTTTTCATTTTTTTTTTTTTTTTCTTGTGACACGATAATGACACTAAAAACAGCAGGGGGAGGGAGAGGGGGAGGGTGGGGGATGATCGATACGGCAATTTCGATATGTAATAATCGATTAATTTAAACTCGACGAACGATTGTTTTTGTTTCTCATCTCAAAAAGTTTTCTTTTAGAAATTCACGCGCACGCACTCACGCAGGCATCTTTGACATTTTTTTTTTTGTATCGATTTCAGATCCGCCATTTTGAATGAAAAGTCAGTCACTGATTGTTTTTTTTTTTTTTGTTAACAATTGATAAGGTCTCGACCGACGGTTTAACATGAATGGAAACAATGAACGAATTATCATAAATAAATAATTTTTTTTTTTTTTTTTTTTTTTCCCTCCTTCCCATACAGTTTTCCACGAGGTCTTTGGAACCTTCTTTCGGACTCCTTTTCGGAAGTCTTCTTCAAGAACTGTCTATAGCCACGACTGGAGCCGGTATAATATTCAGCACGTATGAAGCCATTGTTAATTTCAGCGGGATTTTCGTCGGACCTTTGATTAAATCATATTCGTATCGTAAAATTGCTTTCCTCGGTTCCATTCTCACATCTTTGGGTTTGATATCGACATTTCCAGCCTATTCCATGGCTCACATACTCATAACGTATAGCATAGTCGTAGGTCGGTTTCTCCTTTTCCTCCGTAATGAAATTTCCACGTGTCCATGATTCTTCCATTTTGTTTTTGAACGCTTTTTTCCCTTACGCTTCAGGTTTGGGTGTTGGATTTTCATCGTCTGCAACTTTTGTTTCCATTAATTATTACTTCAAAGAAAAACGAGGTCAAGCCGTGGGCATAGCAATGACGGGAACCGGATTGGGACTTCTTCTGATGCCTCAAGCCATAAGGTAAACTTGCGAAAATTTCAATGCCCTCAACAACTTATTATTCGTTTAAATAACAAAACCCGCAATTCGACAAAAATAAGAAAAAAAAAAAAAAATTATTTGCCGAACAATTCTTCCTTGGTTTAATTTTCAGATATTTAACGGAAGAATACGATTTCGCAGGTTCGATACTCATAATTGGTGCTTTTGCACTTAACGCATGCGTCGGTTCTGCCGTTCTTCAACCTTACAAATGGCATTTGAAAAAGATTGAAGATGATGAAGAAGCAGAAGAAATTCTAAACGTAACGAACTCATTTTTTTTTTTTTTTTTAAATTTTCCGTATGAATTCCTTTTCCATTTTATTTCTTCTTCATCTTGTTCCAGAACGAAGAAGGAAAAAAAATTCCATTGAGTAGACAAAATTCAGAAACGAAATCTCAATCGGGATTTTCAACGTATCCGCCGCAAATAACGATTGAAAACACGATCGAAGAAGAAGAACAAGATGATTTCGAACATGGCGACGACGACGACGACACAAACAACAAATACGTGAGCAACGCACAAATAAGCGTTTTATCCGTGGAATCCCAAGAAACAAAACCAACGGATGATAATAAAATTCCAACGAGACGAGTATCGGAATTTCGTCCGAGATTTTATTTGCCAAAACCCTACAGAAAATTTTCACTCACCGATAAAGGTTCGATGAACCCGATGTAGTAGTAGCAGTGGTGGTTTTCACGCTTTTCCAATGTATTGTCTGTGTTGTTCCAGAGTCGAATCGTGATTCCCTTTTAGAAGAACAATCATCTTACTTCATACAGAAACCATTAAATAAATCATCGACAGAAGTTAAATTCGATAGGTATTTCGATGAAAACATCGGAGGAGTGGGTGGAAGATCGCATCACAGACGGCATTGGTACGAAAGTCCAGGTATGAGGTACAATACGTCATCCGTGAGCATGAACAAGAGCAATCAAGATTTTAATAATCATTTACAAATTCCATCGAACGGAACGACAACGATGATGAGAAAAAGAAAAATTTCAACCATATCCAATTTATCGAGTTTAGATTACAGTGGGAGTTATTTATATCTTCACGCTGTAAGTAAATAAAACATGTCGGTAAATTAAAAAAAAAAAAAAAAATATACAACCCTTTTCCTTTTGTTCAGATCGAAAACGAATTGAAAGACGAGGGTGTTTATTTTGATAAGACAAAAGAAACCGATCAAGAATCCGTGGGAAAAAATAAAAATGAGAAAAAAACAACATTTTGGCAAAAATTTTCCGCATTCATGGATTTCGATTTGCTCAAAGATCCCATTTATCTTAATTTATTATTTGGCGTGTCGATTTTTTACGTCGCCGAATCCAATTTTAAAATGATCGTACCTTTTTTCCTCGCGGATTTGGGTCACACAAAATCCGAAATGGCTTTTTGTTTATCCATGATGGCGGCGAGCGACATTGCCGCGAGATTAATATTGCCTCCGATATGTGACAAACTTAAAATTTCAAGAAGGACGTCCTTTTTAATTGCCGCCATTTGTTGCGGTTTATCAAGATCAGGTAGTAGTACTCTTAACCTAAAGGAATTTAAAAATGATGATGATGATGATGATGATAATATTGTTAAAAACACTTTATCGAAATAAAATAAAATCATTTCAGCATTGGCAGAAACTCACGAATGGATCAAACTTGAAACTATATTAATTATAAGTGGATTTTTCAGAGGAGCCACATTAATTAATTTCATGTTGGTTATACCTGAATATTGCGACAACAAATTAAACAAACTTCCAGCGGCATTAGGTATTCACATGGTCGCAAAGGGTATTTTTCTAATAACAATCGGTCCTTTAATAGGTAAATACATATTTATCTTCCATAACTTTTTTATTTTTCCCCCTCTCTCGAATTCATAAAACTGGTTCATCTATAAACAATTATTAAAAAATTATAATTATGTACAGTAATCCAATTAATTGATTGATTGATTGATTGTTTTAGGATTGGTGAGGGATTTAACAAACAGTTACCCTCTTTGCATTCACGTACAAAATGTACTTATACTTTTATGTGCCATCGCTTGGATTATAGAATATATGATAATAAGTAGAAAACATAAAGATTTGGAACAAAATGTCACATGATCTATACAATCTTTATTTTCACTTTATGTAAATAAATATCAATCTCGAATGTTTTGTCGAAGTAGAATGAAAAAAAGAAATATTACAAAAAAAATTGAAAAAAAAAAAAACTCATCGATTGTGATGTTTCATCTGAAAGTAATGTACAATAATTTTATTTAATTTGACCTTTTTATTTTTTAAATTTTTATAAATAATGTATTTTAAATAAACCTTAGAAGAAATGTATAAACAATTTTCAACTTGTTTTCTTTTATAAATTATAAAATTCCAACGAATTGTCACAAATTCTCTTTCTCTCTCTCTCTCTCTCTTATAACCTTCAAACTATTCCCTTCGAATTAATAATAATGATAATAAGGTATATAACGTTATTCTCTCACCTGTCGATTTCCATCTTCTCTATAAATTTGATTTATCGATGAACCGACAGCAGATTCTCTACAAACTGGTAATGCATCCGTCCAGCTGTTGGATTCGGAAAATGCAATATCTTGAAGTGGCAATTCAGCTCTCGTTGGCATAATTACGATTAATCAAATCATCGAAATATATCAAACCTTAATTTATTTACAATAACCTGCGACGATATTAATAAATCATAAAATCATTCGTGAAAAAAAAACACAAAACTTAAAAATAATACGTTGGTCTATAATATTCGATATAACAACAAAGCAGAAGACGAGTGTCGTGGTAATAGAACACGTATACGTACAAAAATGGCGCGTAAAAGTTTTACCAACGTTCGTTATAATAACGACCGACGCGTTTCTTTACGCAACCGATTACGTTACGTCATCCGTGACGTAATCAAAAAACAAACCATTTTTTTATAATTATTATTATTTGATTGTTTACGTCATTAAATTAATTTCTTTTTTCCCCTCATTTTAAATAAAATAAATAAATTATTAAAATCGACGCCATTAAAAAAAAGAAACCATTAAAATTTTCTATTTATAAAAAAATTAATTAAAAAAAAAAAAAAAACGTGATTTAAAAAAAATTCTCGTAAGAATGAAACGAAATCTTTATCATTATTATTATTATCATTATTATTATTATTATCGTTACACGAGGTATCTGTGAGGTGGCATATAATGCGATGTAACAACAACAACAACAACTGTTTCAACCTCACCTTTTTTACATTTTCACATATCATTCAATAGTCCTTAATTAATGACAACGATAAATAAAACAAACGACAACAAACAACAGACAATAATAATAATAATAATAATAATTAGAAAAGAAAAAAAAAATGTATCTCTTCTTCTTATTATTTTGTGCGTGTGTGTTTATGTCATTCGTTTATTCCATACGAAATTTTTTCCCATGGTAATTTACATATAAGAAACCCCCCCCCCCCCGGATCCGGAGGAATGCTGCGTATCGTGTGGGGGTGTAGGAGATCAAATCCATCGTCCGCAATTTTTTTTTTTTTTTTTTTAAATTAAAATTATCATTCGTGATAATATTTATATTTTCTCACCACACACGCACCGTTAAAGCTAAAAAAAGAAAAGAAAATTAATAAATTTTCCTCATTTTCCGAAGTATTTCGTCGTGTCGCTAGAAAATAAAAAAATTATTATTCGATCAATTTTCCTTTTTTTTCCCCCTAATAAAAAATCTTCGCCTTTTTCTTTTTTAGATGAAACAAAAGAAAATTTGTGCGTACGTGTGTGAGTGCGTGTGTTTATGCGTGCGTGTGAGTGCGTGTGTTTATGCGTGCGTGTGAGTGTGTGTGTGTGTTTTTTTTTTTTTTTCTATAATGAATAATTAATTAGTAAATATTCATAAAGTGTTTTTTTTCAAATCTTGTGATCTAGATTTAGCAACAACTCATGCGGATGTTGTTGTTGTTGTTGTTGTTCGTCTTCTTCTTCTTCTTTTATCTCTTTTATTGAATCTACGCACAGGTGAGTGAGGTAATTTTTTTTTCTTTTTTCTCTCGTTAATATTAATATTAATATTATTATTATTAGTATTATTATGGTCACTCTTAAACACGACAAGGTTCTTATTTGTCAGGGTTTTTACGCATTTATTCCAGGTTTCTACCCGACGACGATTCCTTAGGGATAAATGCTAGAATTTCGGTGGTGCTATTTATAATATCGTCATCATTATTATTATTATTATTATTATTATTATTATTATTATTATTATTATTATTATTATTATTTCTTTTTCTTCTCCCGATAACGTTTGGAAATTTTTTTTATTTAAACGCCATTATAAAGAATTCGACGCTCTGATAATTTTTTTTATATATTTTTTTCAAGCGTGTGTGCGTGCGCGTGCGTGCTCGTTCGCGTGAAATTTTTAATTTTATTATATAATAATAATAATAATAATAATAATAATAATAATAATAATAATAATAATAATAATAATATTTAAACTATTTTTTTTATTTATAACAATAATAATAATAATAATATAAATTAAATAATCGAAAGTGAAAAATCTAAACCGGTAATTTATTATTTTCATTCAATTTTTTTTAAAAAATTTATTATTATTATTATCATTAATAAATATTTTACGTAAGAATGAAAAGAATAACGATTCGATTTTGATATCGAACGATCGATCGATCGATTAATCGAATAAAAAAAAATTTTTTTTAAATTTTTCGAAATTCGTTATATCGTCAAATTTTTTTTTTCGCTCAAAGAACAAAATCGAATCGTATCGAAATGAAATGAAAAAAAAAAAAAAAATTCGTCTTCTGCTTGAATCGATTCGAACGTGTTTATAAAAAAACAGGTCGCGTCTATTATTATTATTATTATTATTTTAAACACAAAAAAAAAAAAAAAAAACAAGTGATGTGGAAATCGTTCGAGCGGGTAAAAACAAACACACATTAAATTTAATTTGCGACAACAGGAGAAGGAGGAGCAACAGCAGCAGCAACAGCAACAGCAACAACATCAGGTACAAAAGTTTTAAATTGCGTTCAAGGTAAAACAAACAAAAGGTTTTTAATTAATTAATGCACCTGAAAAAAAAAAAAAAAAAAAAAAAAAATTTCAGTTAAATTTTCTACGGAGTCGGGGAATCACCGTCGTAACGAAAAAAAAAAAAAAAAATTTTTTTCAATTTTAAAAACGCCGGAAGAAATCATCATCAATCGAATAATTGAATCGTAAAAGGACCGCAGCATCTTCGGATGCTGTTGCGTGAGTGCGTGCGTGAGTGCGTAAGTGCGTGTTGGCACACAATTACCGTTAAATGGATAATTGGTTGGTTCTAATATCTTTCGATCGTATACGTAATGCAATTTAAATAATATCTTTTGTATTCTCTCTCTCTCTCTCTCTCTCTCACGCACATTTGATTGCTTTAAATTAATTTATTAAATAAAAATCCTTTTATATAAACGACGGTGTATTAATAATGATAATAATAATAATAATAATAATAATAATAATAATAACGTTTGTTTTTCAGGGTTACTGAGAGGAAGAAAAAAAAAATTTTTTTTTGTAAAAATTTGGGGTTTTGATTTGTGACCGTTCTAACAGGCATGAAAAAACAGAATTGCCAGTTATTACGTTCACAACTTGAGCCCCCATTAATATCAACAACAAAGAATTTTCCGCCATTACGAGATCCCCGACCATGATGATGATGATGATGATGAATGTTGCCATTTTCGTAAAGATTTGCTAACTGCGAGGAGAAGAAGAATCGAATCACGTATGAATATTTTCCGTTCGAGAACATTCACGCCAATGGAAAAAGTGAGAGAGAGAGAGAGAGAGAGAAAGAGAGAGAGAGAGATTAAATAAAAAAAATCACTTTTATTATTATTATTATTATTACTTTAAATGAAATCCACTTCTTTATTAATAAATTGTTCGCGTTAATAAGGAAGTTCAATGAATATAAAAAAAATTTTTTTTTTTTTATCCTACTCTCGTTCCTCTCTTTATCCCTCCCCTCCCCCCTCCACCTTCCCTCCCTCTCTATTCATTTTTATGTTTATAAATAAATGTTTATAAAAAAATTCGTCGAGATTTAATTTGTTTTTTTTTTTTTTTTTTTTTTTTACTGCGATTCCCCGCCTCCCCCAACCCCCGACATGTCATTCACCACCGCAAAGAATAATAATATTAACTAACATTAAAAATTTTAATAATTATTATTATTATTATTATTATAAATAAAATTTTCCGGGAAGTTTAATTAATTTCCTTTTTCGAAAAAAAAAAAAAAAAAAAAATGGATTTCAATTCGACAGGTACGATTTAAATAATCGGTTATCAATATCCAGGTATGATGACGTCAATGTCAGGGACGATAATACTGATAACGAATCCATCCATTCATTCATTCATTCATTCACTCTTATCAAATATCAATGATAAAAAAAAATAACGGATTCATATATACATTCGACACACGTTCCTTCTCTTTTGTTATTTTACAAACAATTTAAATCCCACGGACATTAAAAAAAAAAAAAAACTGTCCCATTTTTAACAAATAATAATAATAATAATAAAGAAGAGAGTACGGATGGCAGCCTACGGCGGTCATTATTTATTTATTAACAATAATAATAATAATAATAATAAAACCCCCTTCGTGTAAGTATTAGGATAATAATAACCGTATTCAAGGGATTTTAAATTCACCCGCATGACGGACGCGAAGGAGGGAGAGTGAGTGAGGGAGGTAGGGGGGAAGATGATGATGATGATGATGATTTTTTTTCGAAACACTACGATGCCACCGAATGCCAGAACCGAAAAAAAAAAATATATATATATATATATCATTAACTCTGACCCCTTATGACTCGGCTGTCAATGGTGAGTAGTTCAAATATGTAATTTAATGAAGCTAATTTTTCGAGCGAATACAAAAAAAAAAAAACAATTCAATCCGCGTACACAAACTTAATCATCATTATCATCATCATCATCATCATCGTCATCATCATCATCATCGCCATCATCAATGATTGTTTTAAATAAATGGGAAGAAGAATATTAAAAAAAAAAAAAAGAGCTCATTTAAATTAATGTTTTACTTATTACAATGTGGATTATTATTATTATTATCATCATCGTTTACGGACACGCGAACCGTGAAATTCCAGTTTCAATGCGTGTATAAATAATTTAAAATGATACAATAGAAGTTATTCAGCAGTTAATATTATTAATTGGGAGTGGGCCGAGTTTATTAGCTCAATCAAGATGAAGAGGAAGAGGCAGTTTATGACTCACGAGAATCCTACAAAAACATTTCATACCAATGTTAAAGTTGTGATCGTTCGTACGTACGTACAAAATAAAATAAATAAATGAAATTTTTTTTTTTTTTGTGTTACTGTTGTTTTTTGGTGATCGACTTGAACAGAAAGTGAAATTCGGGTATCGCACGCACGCACGCACGCACGCACACGCACGCACACGCACATACACGCGAGCGGCAAACGAAACAGACGAAATTTTCCAGAATTCCAGAGCGATTCTCACACGCCAACATCATGATAATGCAAAAGGTAAATAAAAACATATTTTTCATCATATACGATTAATAATCATTATTATTATTATTATTTCGACACGTGATAATAAAATTATTATTATTATTATTATTATTATTATTTTAAACGTCAATCGATCGATACCTACGAAATCCGTACTAACGATCGATACCATCGATCGTGTCGTTGACCTTTTTAAAAAATTAAATTTTCCTTTTGTAAAATTAAAATGACGTCATCAATAATGACGATTTAAAGAAAAAAAAAAAAAATAATAATAATAATAATGATTTTTGGGTTTAAGACCGCAGACACCGTAATTAATTATTACAACACAACGTACTGTGTTGATAATGATGATGATATTTAATTACCGGTAGAAAAAAAAGGCGTTCCACGTTATTATTATTATTTTTTCCCTCCCCCCCCCAAAAAAAAAAATGTATCACTCGAGAGAGCGAAACGTTTAACCGAAATTTTATTACCGTAAAAAATTATTTATAAATAATAATAATAATTCGTTAACGCATGAGTTAATTCATGACGTCGTAAGTAATAATAATAATAATTATATTAAAGGCGGTAAGAAAAAAATTGTCGGAGATTTTTCTTTTCCCGGGGGGAGGAGGGAAGGAAAGGGGAGGGAGGGAGGAGGGAAAGAAACGAAAAAAAAACTCCACCCACGCGATTCATCTTCTCCAGTTGTTAATACGTAAGTCATGATGATTTAAATTTCGTGTGTTCAGTACGGTGGAAAAGAAAACCGCGCCCTCATACACTTAATAATAATAATAATAATAATTTTTTGAAAATAATTCCCGAGGAAAAATCATCATCATTATTATTATTATTATTTATTGATAACCTTTTAACGCGACAGGAATAAAAAAAAAAACAGAAGGAGATTAAAATTTCGTTAACATTTTAATAATAATAATAATAATATTTTAAGAATTTCCGAAAGTTCTGGAAAGAATTTATTTATTTAAACTATTTACTACTCTATGACGCGATCATCACTACTCTATGACGTGAACTTTTTTTTTTTTTTTTTTGCGTTTCCTATGCTAACTAAACGATGAAAAAAATCGATCGATTGATCGAAACTCAACGGAAACTTCGTTCCAGATCGTTGTTATTATTATTATTATTATTATTATTATTATTACTAATCACAAACGAAACGAAAAAATTTTCTAATCGTTACATGCGTGAGTGCGTGCGCGTGCGCGTCGACAGAGTTCGATATACGAAATATTCTACGAAAAAAAAAAAAAAATTTTTTATTTATTTTATTTATTTATCAATCTGTAACAGCAGACGCTTTTTTTTTAAATTAATTAGTCGGCCATTTTGTTGTGGGGGGGAGGGCGGGAATAAGAAAAATTTAATTAATTAATTAATTAATTAAAATTTGGAGTTAGCGAGACGTCGTGACGTATGTCAAAATGAAATTTTTTTTTCCCCTTCCCCTCTCCTCTCCTACCCCTCGGAACCTTACTTAGGAAGTAATAATAATAATAATAATAATAATAATAATTTTAAAAGAAAGTTAATTATTGGTTATGATGCTGTTGTTGGTACTACTGCTACTCCTGGCAAAGAGTAATGAAATTTGGGTATGAAAAATACTTTTTGACGATCCCTCGTCAATCAATATTAATCAGTGTGGTCGTTCTGCTAGTATGGCCTTGCATCTAGTAAACAATCTATCAGCTTTTCATTATGGGTCAAATTTTTTAAATAAAAGTCACCAACATTCAAAAAAAAAAAAAAATGGTCTCTAATGTGAATTGTAATGATGATGATGATGATACAATTGAAAATCTATTTCACTTCTAAGTACTAGTGCCGCAGGAGTTTATATTGAAACCTCCTGCTGCTCGGGTGCTTATCACTGAATAGATTCAATCAACGAATAATCAATCAATGACTACTCACCGAACTCTGGATGAATTTTCTTCTGTTGCCTTCCCTTGACTCCCATTATTATTATTATCATTAGCTTTTTAGCTTTTTTTAAGCTTTTTATTTGTTTTGGTTTTTTTGTTTTTTTTTTTTAGTTTTTTAGGTTTTCAGGTTTACACGTGCAGCATCCTGGAGACAAAAAAATAAAATAAAATAAAAATAAATTTTTAAATTCATTAATGAAGGTAAGTCAATAATAATAATAATGATGTTAATGATAAATAATAATAATAATAATATTTAAATTCGTACATGTATATTATTAAAAAATTTTTACAAAAAATTTCTAATAATAACTCATCATTACCTCGTAATAACAAACGTGAGTAATAATCGTAATAATAATAATAATAATTATGATGATGATGATGATGATGATGACGGTTGCGATGACGTAGACGACGATAATACTTATTATTATTATTATTACATAAAGTTTTTCTTTTTTCTTTTTTTCCACTAATCCCTTACAAAAATCATTCGAAAAAATGATCACTTTGTAAAAACAGTGATGATGATGATGATGATGATAATAATAATAATAAAGACAAGTTTTAAAAGTAAAAAAAAAAAAAAAAAAAAAAAAAATTATCCGATTTGACCTTTGACGTGACTTATTCGAATAGACGTTTTAATTATGAGGTCACTCATGAAAATTCTACTAAGGACCATTTTCGAAAAAAAGAGAGAGGGGGGGGCAGAGGGGGGAGATTAAAATCTCGGTGACGCTGTCGGCAAAATTTTCTTTTATAAGGCACTTTAGTAGTAGTAATAACGTGTGATTGATTAATTATTATCATCATTATCATAACAATTTTTTCATTTTTATGACGTTTCGCAATTTCACAACCAAAAAAAAAAAATCAATTTCCTTTCCCCTTCCCCTTCCCCTCCCCCCTCTCCTCCTCCCCTGGAACTAATCCGTTCCAGATTTCAATTTCTATATAATTTTTCAACTGTTATAAAATCATTGTTGTTAATGTTTGTTTAATAATAAAACGCCCTCGTTTGTCGCGTTTGTCGCGTTGTACGCCCGCGAATCGCGTAAATGTGACATAAGAACCCACGTGATGAATACAAACAAACAAACGATGTGTGTTTTGTCCACTCGACGACAAACGTTTAAAAAAAAAAAGTTCTAGAACGAACAACCAAGAGAGAGAGAGAGAGAGAGAGAGTGAACGTTTAAAATTTTATATTGTGGATAAAACGGAAATGCTATTAGATAAATTTACATGACCTTTGAGAGCTTTCTGCTGCAATTTTTTAGCAAATATGTCCGCTATGAGTTTATTCGTTTTGTATTCGTCCTTTTTCTTCTTGTCTTCTATTTTTCCCGTCACTTCCGGAAGGTGACGATACTTTTTCATCGTTTGCTCTTTCATTTGCGACGTCGTGAATATGCGTTTCGTTCCTGATCATCATAAAAAAAAAAAAAATTGTAATATACAACCTAATCAATCAATCAATCAATCAATCGTTTCAACTCACCGCTACCGTGAACGTTTGACGAATCCACTTTACTGCATTGATTAATTAAATTAATAAGACATTCCATTTTGTTGTTGTGCCTTTTTATTCTGTTTCTCGCTCTTTCCGTTATTATCCGTCGTCTGTTTTCTGCGCTGTTGCAAAAATCCGGACGGTTGCTCTCTAAATATTCCTAAAAATACAAAAAATCATTTACGAAAAAATCCATTCTCGCGATGGGGGGAGGGGGAAGGAGAGAAAAACACCCTGTGACCTCGCGGTTACCTTTAGAGAAGGTTGATGAACTTTTTTCTTTTTCTTTTTTTCTCCTTCTTCTTTTTTCAATTCGGATTTCGTCTTGTATTCTCTCTTGTCGTAATTATAATAATCGCAATCGCAACAGGAACAATCGTACATTTTCGAACCGGGTTTTTCAAACGTTGATTCCGAACCGTGACCGACGAATTGCGGGTACGACGACGAATCGCAACTTTTCAATTTGTCATTGTAAAATTCTAAATTTTTCCCACTCCTCTCGCTTTCCTTTGAATTTTTACCCAAATAAATGCAATCCTCGGTCAATTTTTTGTCCACGTATGTGTCGTCGTAATCCCTGCAAGGCACCGTATCGAAACTTTCCCTTTTTGAATTTTGCGAGTAGTATGAGTCACGTGACGCATCAAAATACGAATCCGATTTCAAACGATCCAAACGATTATTGCTTTTAAGGGATGAATTTTTAGCGTCGCGAGAATAAACATCAGCGATGACTTGAATGTCGTCGCAAGAATTTCTCTGGAAATTTCCATCGACGCTTTTGTCGACGGCGGTGGCATCGTCGTACTCGTCGTCGTCGTCGTCGTCGTCGTCCTCGTTCTCGACGACGTCCAAATCCGTTTTCTTACTCCGACTTTCGAGTTTTTCACATTTTATCTTTTTCTTACTTTCTTCCATTATTTGATTTTTACATTCTTCTGTTATTTTCCGACATATTCGTCCCAAACATTCTTCGCAAAAATTACACGCGTCCGATTTATTAGCCTTCGATGACGTCTGCTTACTCGATCTACTTCCGGACGATTGTTTTAAACGATTACCGTAGATTTTGGCGTGACCTGCTTTTTTCACAGGCACCGTCACCGTGATAACCTATTGGAAAACAAAAATTAATAGATTATTTACACGCACACGCACACGCACACACACACACACACACACATTATTCCGATTTTTGGGTGAGGTTACCTCTAACGATTTTCTCCTTTCCATCGTCGAGTCGTTATCATCGATCATTTCCGTTTCTTCTATTTTTAAAAAATAATGTCTCGGATGATCGCTTCCGCTTGATCTTTTCTCCTTTTTTTCACATCGACAACAATTTCCCATCGCGGACGTGTTGACTCCGATTTCGTGTTTTAAAACTTTTTCGCTTTTTCTCACTTCCGGTTCCTCGTAAGACTCCCATTTATTTCTTCGGTCGGCATAAGAATTGTTGTCTCGTTCCTGTTTCGAGCACGGGGAGTAAGATCCCGTCCGAATTATTTTTTCGCACGGATTGTATGAATCGGACCTCGTTTTTCCGCTCAACATCGTCTCCCGCGGAAATTTTTCCAAAACGGGAGATTTGTACTCCGACGAATTCCTCATTTCGACGGCAGTCTTCACTTCCGCCGGATAAACGATTTCCCGTTTTTTTTTAATTATTTCCAAATCGTTGACGACGTTTTCTTTTTTCTCCACGACTTCATCCGTTTGACAAATTTGATTTTCCTTTCGTCTTTCCTTTTCCGACGGGATTTTTCCTTTTTCGACGACGTCCGAAACGTTACATTCCATTCCGTGTACTTTGACGACGGGACACGTGCACCGTTTTGGTGTTTTTCTTTCCTCGCGGTGACTCCCGTCGGTCGTTTTAGAATAATTCATGTACGAAATGTCTTCGCACCGATTGTTGCATATAAATTTTGCAGATTTTTTCACGTCGATCGACGTTCCATCTTGTTCCTCGCTCATCAAACAACACCCACAATTCGGTGCGGTTTTTTTTTTGGGAAAATTGGGAAACGTGGAATAGGGAGGGGTTTTGCAGGGGCAATCGTGCCACCTCGATTGATTGTTCATCTTTGAAAAATTATCCAAGTTTACGAAATCCGTGACGGTGGATTTCATTCCCGTTTTCGATTCGACGGATATTTTTTCAGGTTCATCGAAACTATCGAAACACAATTTGAGACTTTTTTTTCTATCGAATGATGATGACATGTTGTTGTTGTTGTTGTTGTTGTGGGTTCTGTATCGTTCCGGACCGGCGGGCGGTTGAGATGCATCCGTTTTATCCGATTGGCTTAAATTCAAACAAACGCAATTCTTTTGACAACAATACCTGCATTGTTTCGGAGATGGAAAATTCATTTGAACGGATGTCGATGGATAATTATCCGCGTTTCTTCTTACGCTCGGATATTGAGTCGTCACATCCGTTTGATGTTCTCTACCGTACCAGTAGGGTTGTTTCGATTTCGCGTCCGTCGCTTCCGAACCCGACATTATCGTCGTGACGTTTCTGTGTAGAGAACAACGATTTTCGCGATTGTAAATGCTATATTTATCGCTGTTGCTGCTGCTGTTGCTGCTGTTGCAAAAAAAAAAATTTTTTTTTTACACTTTATTGTTATTCGAGAGGTAAGTTCGAAAAAAAAAAAAAAACTGAATTTTCACTCACCATTCCTTACGCATATCCGTATCTTTTAACGAAACCTGAACGTTGACGGGAAGCAAAACGACTTTTCTCAATCCTCCTCTCAAAGACACGGTCATACCGTATTTGACATTTTCTTCGAAATTCGGTTCGTTTTTAATTAACTCGTATTCTTGCGGCACCGACTCCGAATTTTTATCCATGGCCGAAGAATTTTTCGATTGTGGAGGAAACATTTTCGATAAGTTCAAATGATTTTTATCATAGTTTTTCGATGATGAATTTATTGATAATAGAGTGAGATTCGAACGTCTTTTTCTTCGACCCGTAGAAGAAGAAGAAGAATTATTTTGCTTTTCGAGAAGCCTGTGAGGGGAAAAAAAAAAAAAAAACAATTTCAACCGTCGAAACCACAAAAAAAAAAAAAGGAAAGAAAATGTTTCTCACTCACTCTCTTAATATTTTCAAATGACAAATTTCTTTTTCAATCCACTTGATTTGATTTTCTTTATCGTTTGTTGTTATTTTTTTATTTTCCGATAATTTTTTTTTTTCTCCTTTATATTTTCCGACGGTCGAAAAACCCGAAGATTTATCATCTGTTTGACAACACGGTACTGACGTATCATCATTATCATCATCATCATCATCACGTCTTTCCTTTTCAATTTTCTTTTTCTCATTTTCCTTCTCATTAAATTCTCTTTCATTTTCACCAATCACGACGATTTTTTCCGTTTCCACATAATCTTTCGATTCTAAAAATCAAAAAAAAAAAAAAACACTTTTTTATTCCACTTCGGTACCTTAACCGCAAACCTGGTAAAAACCTGTACATTCAATTTAAACAACCTTCACCGTATTAAAATTTACATACAAATTTGACTCGAACATTCAATTATTCTTTCTTCTTCTATTATTCACTCTATTTAATAATTTTTTCAAGGTCTCAAATAATAATAATAATAATAATAATAATCCAAAGAATTTTGACCTTTTAACAATTCATTTTATTAATGAATCCTTCTTTCAAATAATAAATAATAAATTTCCGACATATTTTTATAACTTTTATATTTTTTTAAATTCGCACATAAAAAAAGAACAGAACAGAACAATCGTCACATAATATTCAATTTGTGACAAAAAAAAAAAAAAAGAAAAATTTTAGCAATGAAATCATTCAACCGTAAAATTCCCTCCTTTTCCCTTTTTTTTTTTTTCGGGAAAATTTTTTTTCACGGTTGAATAATATTAATAATAAATAATAATGAAAACATAAAAGCTAAACATTATATTTATTATATTTCGCGACTCCCATTTTATTATTATTATTATTATTATTCAGCCTTCGGAGAATGAAAAAAAAAAAAACAAACAAACATGTCTACCTATATCGTCAACGCCATCTCCGCAATTTTTTTGTTTTTTTTTTTCTCTTCCGTTTATATTAACCAAAAGAGTTTGGGCAACTTTTTGTATTTGTTCATCTTTTTCTTTCAATTTTGTCACGACGATATTTAACATCGTCAAATTTTCATCCAAATTTTTGAGGGGAAAGGAGGATTCGCCGCATAAAACGTCATCATTCAAATTGTCTAACACCAAAGTTTTTCTACCTTCTGAATTATTATCATCATCATCGTTTCCGTTTCCGTTTCCGTCGTCATCTTCAAACAATCGATCCGTCGATTCTTCTCGTGTTACGTCATCCGACGACGACGTCAATTCCGATGTCGGAATTGTATTTTTTTCCCCATCCTTCGGGATTTTCTTCCCAATCCCGTTCCCGTTCCTTTCGTAAACGTGTCCTAAAATGAAAAATATTGTCTTCTCTCTCTCTCTCTCCCTCTTTTTTCAAGAAGTTTTAATAATTACCCGGAAGATACTCGAAACTCGTCGTTCTACCCACGACGTTTGTAACGTGTTGATTATTCCCTTCCGGCACGGGTACCCAACTGTTAGCAGTCTGAGTTGTACTCCCTGGGGAACTTTGACCCGTTTCGTAGTCTCCTTCTCGATTTGTACCTTTCGAAACGTTTAAATCATCTTTGTCTGCCATATTATCTTCTTTCTCTATTGTTTTCCCTTAAAAATTTTAAGAAAAAAAGGCATTAGTGAGTATCGCGGTACGATTAGCAAATTTTAAACTCGCTCACCTTCTGAACTGCTACTCGTGTCATGACTTTTTCCTTCTTCTTCGTTATTTTTACCATCACCATCATCATCCCTTGACGATGATGGTAAACTATACTGACACCCAACGGTGACGGATATTTTTTTTTTTTTTTTATCATCATCATCATCATCATCCGACGTGGTTTTAGATATCATTACTTTTCTTTTTTCTATTTCCACGAGTTGACTTTGAAAATATTTTTCTTGTATTAGATTTTTATCGATGCTATCGTAGTAGTGTTCTTTGAGTATTTCGCTCGTCAACGATTTCAGGGAAAGAATCCTGTCGGATCCCGTCGAACTCGTTTCCGTATTTTTTCTATTTTTACTTTTCACGTAAAATTCCGAATCGCTTCCGATTTGATTTTTCGTTGATATTTGTGACGTTTTTGTAAGTTCGGAACCGCTCAAATTTTTCTGCTTCGTGGAATTTTCCGCTTTTCTTTCAACCATTGCCACATTTTCCTTGTTTTCGACGCTCCTAATATTTTCTTTACAATCATCCGTCCCGACGATCGATTTTTTACCATTTTTAACCATTTTGTCTTTTTCCCTTTTCCCATTCGAATCCGTCGATTCGGGAGATGCCATTTTTTTACTTCCCATCTTCCTTTTTTGTATAAAATCTCTACCGCATGTTTCGATGGGTTTTATTTGTAGAGGAGAATGATAATTAGGCAAAGAATTGATCGGCCCCCCAAAATATTGAGTGCTTTTTTCATTCTGACTCTCTCTAATATTAATCCTTTCCTTCGGATGAGCCAATTCTCTGGGTAACGATGAATTTATACCGAAAGCTTGAATGTTTTTCGAACTGTGACCGCCGTTCGAGTGCTCTGCTTTCCTTTTCTTTTTTTCTTCTTCCTCTTCGGCACGAGTAATGGATTTCGAATCTTTACGAATTGTGGATTTTCGAGATGAAAAAGCTTGAACGCCGACCGATTCCATTTCGAATCCGTTCGTTTGCACCACTTGACTTTTATACTTAGTTTCATCGTTTTGTAAAACCGTATTACCCGAACTCGAAGACCCGGAAATCGGTCTTTTCGTCACCGCCGGCTCTCCTCCGCCATCATCTTTTTTCAAAACGGGTAAATTTTCTTTCAGTACTTTAAACCCTTGATCTACAATTATTTCTTCGACCTCTCGACTTTGTTCCAATTCTTCCATTTCCGGTTTCGATTCATTTTTTTGACGAATTTTTTTTTTTGCCACGCCCATTTTCGATGTGGGTTGTTTACCCGGCGATTGAATCCTGGCAATATCCTTTAAATGAACTCCGTAACTGGTATTCCTTTGATGATCCTTTATTTTATTCTTCAACCTCTTGACCTTTTGAGATATTTTGGATGATCTTACTTTTGTCTGAGTCATACAAGATGATTCAGGAATGATTTTAAAATCGTGGTTGTTTTCATCATCGAATAAGGTATTCACACTGATACCTTTATCAACCGATTCGACTGGAGCCGAATTACTTAGTCTTTTAGAATTTTCACCCGATTTTTTCACATCTAAAAAATACAAAACTTAAAATTAGCAAAACGTTAAATAAAAACTCTTGAAGAATTATTTTTCGTTTGTTTAATTGTCGAAATGTCGAGCGACATTTTAAAATTGAACAAACAACAAAATAAACACACTTGTTGATTCATTCATTGCCCTTAGATTCTAGAAAAAAAATAAAAAAATTATTTTCGAACTCACCGTCTAAAGTTTTCGACAAATTTTCACATTTTCTTTTCGAATCATTTTTCATTTTTTCGAAATTTAAATTTCTTATGACTAAATTTGTTTTTTTTTCCTTCAATTGATTTTCTTTCGAAGATTGATTGATTCGATTTTCTTGATTGATTTTCGAAGATTTTAAAATAACGTTTTTAGAATTATCATTCGGCGATGAATAATTTTCTATAATTTTCTTTTCGAAAATAACATTTTTCTCCTCAATGTCTCCATCACTGCTCAGTCCCTTTAAAACGATTTTTTCTATCGTGCTTAAATTTTCTTTAGATAAATCTAAATTCAAATACCCGACGTCTGCTCCACTATCCCATTCTAATTTTTTACTACTCGCTCCCGGAGACATTCCCAATGGATTCGATGCTAACGAATCGTTTTCTTGAGTCGATAACGAAGGATAATCTTGTCCTTGTGAAACCGATTTTGACAAATCTAAAAAAAAGAAAAATTATTGTATTTATGTAAACTTAAAAACATAAATTTATAAATGAAGAACGAAAAAACAAACCGTAGCCATTATTTTTTAATGATGAATCCCTTCCTGATTCACTTCTATTCTGTGAATCATCCTTATAAGTAAAAGTTTGTGAATATCCTGATTTGTTTTTCGAATGATTACTTCCGATTAAATCAAACTGAACCATTTTTCCAGAAGTTTTACTTTCTTCTGATGAATTTCCAGGAATGGATTTATCATAACCCTCGGGAAAGGTTGTTATTTCCTTTTTTAACTGATTACAATTTTCAATTAACTTTGTGCTGTATTCACTCATAGTTTTTTTATCCATAACATCGAAATTATCTTTAAAATTTTGCATAATTAAAATTCCACCATTGTGATATATTTTAATATCTTGAACACTGTCTCCTGATGATGTACTTTGTTTATCACCACTTTCAGTATCTAATTTTTTCAATATCCCACTAGGTTTTTCATATGATGCCTCATATTTATCATCATCAAAACTCGATTTCCAATCGTCGAATGTTTTCGGGTAACAAGATTTAGACAAACTATCGACAGAACCATAAATTTTATAAGGTTCATAATCGTAATACCTTCTCGACATACCTCTACAATAAAAACTTTTCCCAGGTAGGGGTTTTAAAAACAAATCATTTGTCGCAGGTTTTATTATTTCTTTGCTGCTGCTAAAATCATAATAATGTGTGAACCTTCTCCTTCTTCTTTCAGGAAAAATTAAACTTGGCTCAGATTTTGAATTTAGTCTATCTGAGAAAGGTGTGCTGCTTGCCAAAGGTTCACTTTTTATCTTTCGAACTTCTTTTATATGATCTGAAAACTTTTCAAAATGTTCCATAGTATTTTTAATTTCACTTATGAGACTTGTATCTCTATAACTGGATGAATCAGGATTTTTATAAATACTAGAACCTGATTCATGTGCCGATAATGGATCAGAAGGAGTGCTGTATTTAGAAACGCTCGAATCTGTAGATTTAACTTTTTTGATTGTTGTTTTGTTAGGCTTTTCAGTCTCTTGGTTTGGTTCATATGTTAAAGACTTTTGCAATTTGTAATCATCTGGAAAATTTAATGTGAGACATAAGAATAAAATCTCATTTAATAAGGAAGTAAACTCACGTTTACCCAAGGAATAATACCACTAATAAAGCCACTACTGACCTGATAACTTGGAATTATATTCATCACTTTTACTAGACTGATTTGTTCTTTCTTGCATTTTATCATCCAGAAAAACTTGTAGATCAGTATCAGGATCCCCCGACACTGATATATTAAAGCCCAACTGAATAACTTTGGCATTCTGTTGCCTCAAATTTTCATTTTCGTTGTTTGACATGTTTAATGACCGTAAAACAACAAGTTCGACATAATAATTAATTCTAATACATGTCAATTATTAAAAACTTTTCACAATGTAAAATATAAAATAATAATTTCTATTCGTGAATAAGCAAATGTTTAAAAAAATTAGAAACGTAAATTTAAAAAAGTAAAAAAAAACAAACAAAAAAAAGAAATTTTTTTTTTTTTTTCTCTCTCACAAAATAAAAAGTTTACTTTATAAAGTATTTAGGGAAGAAAAACAATAACAACATCCGAGTTATTCACTGTACCTAGATTTTGTCACATTTAAAACTTCCAAATATCCATTTCCAGAAGAATAATTCTCATTTTAAAATAAAATTCCGTAAATGTAAGATGACAATTTTCAAATGTTAGATTCATATTGATAACTCAAGCCAAAAATTAATTATTACAACGGACTTTACTAGAATTTCGTGTCGTTAAGTTAAAAAGCCTTCGCTATTCACAATTTTTCATAAAAAAAAAAAAAGCTTTTTGTCTTATCACGGAGGCTTTGTCCTAGTTCACCTCATGGCCGCAACTGTAATAAAAACATGAAGTATTGACGATTGCTTGTGTAAAAAAGTTTGTTGTAGTTTAAACTTCTTTTTCGCAATCATTTGTAAGAAAAATTATCATTTATAATTTTCCTTTGCATAAATATTTACGTTGAATTAAATCAATACGTTATTTAAAAAGTTTTTAAATGATATAACTACGATACAGTTAAATAAATAATTTTTTTTGTCATATTTGTTAACAGCTTAACGAAATGTCACGGAGAAGAAGAAGAAATAGTTTTACATATGTCAGCCCATGTGTTAAATACATGATATTTCTTTTGAATTTTGTTTTTTGGGTACGTTTAATAAATTAAAAAAAATTTTATTCATTTACTCTTGTAATATTGCCAATACGAACGTGTTTTATTATTGTTTTATTCAGTTATTAGGAGGATTACTAATTGGAGTTGGATTGTACACTTTTGTTGATAAATGGCAAGCAACGGGATTGGTCAAAGTTGAAACAATCTACGATATAGTTTTAAACATTTCTTTAGTTATAATTATTGCTGGAGGAGTTATTTTTATTGTATCATTTGCTGGATGTGTGGGTGCACTTAGAGAAAATACATGTCTTTTAAAATTCGTACGTACTCCCCAAAATAAAAGAAAAAGAATGAATTCATTTTGTTCGAGTCATTTCTTCCTTAAATGGGTAACAAGATTTTTTTTTTTTTTTTTTTCCAGTATTCCCTTTGTTTACTTATATTTTTCCTATTGGAAATGGCCATTGCTGTAATAGGATTTGTTTTTCCACACACATTACACAGCATGCTAGAAGAAAATTTAACTGATAAAATAATACACAGTTACCGAGAAGATCTTGATTTGCAAAATTTTATCGATTTTGCACAGCAAAAGGTAATCATTTTATTTATTAATCACATTAATTTATAACCATATCACATAATTGTAATTTAATTTTTTAGTTTCAATGTTGTGGTTTGAGTTCGGAAGGTTACATTGATTGGTCTAAAAACGAATACTTTAATTGTTCGTCTAAAAGCGTGGAAGGATGCGGAGTACCATTTTCATGTTGCATAAACGCCACAAATATTTTTGTAAGTTTCATATTTTATTCCTTCATGAATTGCAGTATTTTATATATTAAAACATTTTATAAACATTCCAGAGTGGATTAGTTAACATAATGTGTGGATACACAGTTCAAGAATTAAGCGTTGCAGAAGCGAGTAAAAAAATATGGACTTCGGGATGCATTGAAAGTGTTCGATCGTGGGGAGAAAGAAATCTTTACACTTTAGCCGGTGTGGCTTTAGGAGTTGCCTTATCACAAGTAAATTTTTTTATGATAAAAAATAAAAAATTTTTTTTGAATGAATTCATTTAATTAATTAATTTTTTTAAAAAAAAAAAAAAAAAAAAAAAAAAAAACTTTCAGCTGTTTGTCATTTATTTGGCTAAAACATTAGAAGGACAAATTGATATGCAAAAAGCAGGTTGGGATACATGAAACATAGCTCACCATCTTGGATGAGAGATATGCATCCAAGGTCAGTTATTATAAATCGAACATAAAATCATAAATGGAAGTTTTTTTTTCATTTTCTTACTTTTTTAAACGATTACAAAAATCATAAACTGTAAATTATTATTATTATCATCGAGTGTGAGTCATCAAAGATGGTGGTGCATCATAATCGAATGGGAAAACTAATGAAAATTTTTTTATATATATATATAAATGTATGTGTGTGTGTGTGTGTTATCAATGTTTTTTTTTTTTTTTTTTTTTTGGGGGACCAAAAGTTTGAATTTAGTGATGCCGGTGAAATGTTTATTTTAAAATTAATAAATAAATAAATAAAAAATGTGCCATGTTGATCCTTTTCTAATAATTTTTTAAAAGAAAAATGACAAATAATAATAATCGAAGCACAAAAAAATTTTTTACATAAGAAAAAAGGTCACATTCTGTTTGAATATTATTATTATTATCATTATTATTATTATTATTATTATTGATTTGAAATGTATAGAGAGATAAATTGTAATTTTTCTTTTTTTTTTGTGCCATTTTAACAAAAAGTAAAAAATAAATAAATAAATAAATAATGTATTTAAGATTGTGCCAAAATTATATTTATATATGTGTGTGTATGTAGATAAGAATATTGATGACGTATGAGACGATGTGACAACGTCACGCAAAAAAAAAAAATTTATTTTTATTAATTTTTTAAAATAATAATAATAATAATTATGATGGGGATGATGCATAAATTAAAAATGTGTTTATTATTATATTTAAATGTATATCGTTTGTGTAATAATTGTAAGGGGAGATTTAATAGATAGAGGGGAGGGGAAGAGAAGAAAAACGTCACAATTATTGTAAAAAAAAAAAAAAATAGAGATAATAATAATAAAAACCGGGAAAATGTTTGTCGTTTACCAAGTTTTATTATTATTATTTATGTAAAAATTGGAAAAAAATCATATCAATCGTGTTATGACGTGTTGTTATCGACAACAACAAATACAATAATAATAATAATAATAAGTTAATTGTCATTTTTTGTCGTCTGCTTAATTTTTTTTTTTTTTTTTTTTTTTTTCGGGGCTTCCTTCTCGCGTACGAAACGAATGTTAATATTAATAATAATAATTATTGCCATTTTTTTTTCTCTCGTCTTATTTTTTTAAAATGATAGTAGTTGTAATAATAATAATAATAATAATAATAATAATAATAATAATAATGATAATAATAATATTTTCATACAGTTAAATTTATGAATAAGTAAATAAATTATTTAATAGTCGAAAAAGTATAAATTAGTTACCAAAAATAAGAAAATTTATTATTATTATTATTATTATTATTAATCATTGCCGTAGTAATAGTGTCGTACGAAACGGATATGGAATCCAGGGGAAGATAAGGGGAGGTGAAGGGAAAGGGAAAAAAAATGATTTGACGCATTCCAGCCAATCAATCAATGAATGATTTTTTTAATAATTATTTTTTTGTAAATTTTTTTTTTTTTTTTACGATCAATATTTATGTCGGAAATTTTGTACTAATAATAATAATAATAATAATAATATTTTATAATATGTTTAAGTGTATTTTTTCTAGAATTTTCCTTGCGCTCCTCCTCCCTCCCCTTTCTTCCTCTTTCTCCTCCTCTTTCTCCCTCCCGACGGTTCCTTCCCTACCCGTTCCTTTCCCGATTTATAATCGATTTCAAGGAATGAATGAATCGTCCGTTAAAACAATAAAAATGTCGTAAACTACAAACAGAACAAACAAACAACAACAACAACAAACAAAATTATTAAATAAAAAAAAAAATTTCAAGCCGACGTAAAAACTTCCCGATGGAAATAATAATAAATTTTCTTTTTCCCCGTCGTTTATTATTATTATTATTATTACCACGATCATTTTTTTTTTGCTTTCCAGATTAATAATAATAATGATAATAATAATAATAATAATAAATTTAAAAAACGAAAAGTAAACGGAAATGATTCCGGTTAGTGAAAGGAAAAAAACAAAAAATTAATATGGGAAATTTTTTTTACTTAAATTCCTACCGGAAGTAATAAAAACCTGGAATATTTTTTAGATTTTTCTACAAAACGATCGATACTGGAAAAATTCACTATTATCATTATTATTAGTATTATTATGATCATCATTAACAAACGGAATTAAATTTGAAAAAAAAAAAAAAGATTTTGATTTAATTGAAAAATAAAAAAAACAAGACAAACGCAAGCATCATCATCATTATTATTATCATTATCATCATCATCATTATCATCATCATTATTATTATCATTATTATCATCATCATCATCATCATTATTATCATCAGTTTTTTTTTTTTTTTTATTCTCCAGAGTGAGGAGAAAATTTAAACGACAAACACTCGAATATTAAAATTTTATGACGTCATCAATTGAAATTTCCTTTTAAATTTTTTTTACAAAAGCTCAACACCAACAAACAAACAAACAAACAACAAACGATTTAAAAAAAAAAAAAAAAAATTTTTTTTTTTTACTTTCATAAATTATTTTTATTGAATTTTTCTAATAAATTCGATAAGGAAAACAAACGAGCCGTACAAATTAGAAATCAACGAACAACAACAAACAACAACAACCAAATATTATTATTATTATTATTAAAGAAAAAATGTTTGTTAGATGACTTGAATATTTGCAAATTCATTTCGATATAAGGGCGTCGTCGTCGTCATTTGATTTACAAACCATATTGAAATTTTTTTCTTTTTTTTTTTGTGGTTGTTGTTTGTACGACAACAACAACCCGCCGCGTTGTTATTTTTTTTTTTTTTCGTAGAAAATTTCATAGCATAATAATAATAATCTTAAAAAAAAAAAAATGAAAGGCGCGCCCTCCATGTTATTTTCCGGAGTGCCCCGAAATGATAATTTTTTTTTTTTTTCTCCAGCAAAACCGTTTATTATTTTTTTAGTTCTGGTTTTAAACTTTTACGTACTGGAGAAAATATTATTATTATTATTATTCGTAACGACAAAAAAAAAACAACTTCGATGACAATAAATACATTCGAATACGTGTGACGAATTTTAATTTTCTTTTTTTTTTTTCTCTCTCCAGCAGAAGAAGAGATTATTAAGAGGGTTTGTTGTTCATTTTCCAGAAATTTCTACTCTTTTTTTTATCCCGGAGTATTCCAGATAAAAATTATGATAATTTTATTATTCCTGTCGTTATTTATTACGTAAAAAAGACACAAACACACACGCTAGGTCGGTCGGTTGTTGTTGTTTTTATCATAGCCTGGAGAACATCGGAATTTATTTATGGATAACAAAAAAAAAAAATAAAATGATACGTTTCGAACAAAGGGTGGAGAACAATTATATGGAATTATATTATTATCATTATTATTATTATTATTATTATGATTTTTTTTTTTTGAATCAGTCGGCAAAACTAAAAAAAAAATTTTTTTTTAAAATAATTAAATATAAAACGTCCACCTTCCGATCACGATTTTTTTCTTTTTCTTTCTTTTTTTTTCATTCATTAATTGATTCGTAACTTGCAATTTATTTTCTTATCTCTTACGCACACACACCCTCCTTCCCTCCTCCTACTTCTCCTCCTCCTCCCCGTTTGTTGTTGTTTGTTAGCCCCCCCCCCCCCCCGTTTTTTTTAAAAATAGGAGAATCGGAGAAGGAATGCGGGGATTATAAGGCCGGTTTGAAATTTCAAAAAAAAAAAAGGAAAAATTTATTTATTTCGGAATGGATTGATCGATAAATCGATCGATCGATCGATCGATTTATCGATATATCGATTGCATCCGTCGGATTACACCACGAAAACGAATTACGGGAAAAACTTAATTTTTTATAAACTCTCCAAAAAAAAAAAATAAAAAATAAAATAAATAAATAAATGACAACGCAAAAGTTTGAAATAAATAAAAAAAACATTATTGATTCCTTTGATTGCCTTTTAAACAAACAAACAAATCAACAAACCGATAAACAAACAAACGAACAAATTTACCGTAAGGGAAAAATCTAAAAAGAAAAATTTTTTAAATATGATATATTTTCCTTTCTTTTCTTATTTTTTTTCCTTTTTTTTATTTTTAAATCGTGCCCGAGAAACAAACAAAAACAAACGGAAACTAATAAACAAACAAACAAACAAACAAACCAACAAACAAATTTATCGTAACGGAAAAATCAAAAAAAAAAAAAATTAAAAAATATTAAAAAAATTTTCCTCTTTTTTTTCTTAAATTTTTTTTTTTTTTGTATTTCTCTTAAACCGTGCGGGAGAAACAAACGGAAGCAAAACAAACAAATGATCAAACAAACAAATCAACGAACAAATGAACAAACAAGTAAACAAACAAACTTACCGTAACGGAAAAATCCAAAAAAAAAAACTTCAAAAACAACAAATTTTCTTCTTTTTTTCCTTACATTTTTTTTCCTTTTTTTTATATTTTTAAATCGTACGCGAGAAACAAACGAAAACAAACAAGCAAACAAACAGAAACAAACTAACAAACAAACAAATTCACCGCAACTCAAAAATCAAAAATAAAAATAGAATAAAAATAAAAAAATTCGACGTTTGTGTGAACGAATTCGTTCGAATAATAAAATAATAAAAGACTCGAATCGAATAAAATTTTTTTTTTTTTTCCCTTTAAATTTATAACTTTATAGAATTTCCGGTTAATATCACGACCGGTGGATTTAAAATCATAACTTCCGGTCGTTCGATATATTTTATTATTTCCTTTATAATCCGCTCACACATTCAACTCGCTACTCCCGAACTCAACAAAAAAAAATTTTTAAATTATTTTTATTATTATTATTATTATTATTATTATTATTATTGTAATTTACCAAAAAAATTTTTCTTCTTCTTCCACTTTTTCTTCTTCCACTTCTTGTTGTTTCTTTCACATTTGACAAATTTGTTTTAATTTATAAAACGAAGTTGAAAAAAAAAAAATAAAAATGTAAAAGGGCATCACCGAGTACGACGATTTATTATTATTTTCATCAAAGTTAAAAAGTTGTCGGTTGTCGGTTGTTGGTTGTTGGTGATGAAATGAAGAAACCCCTCCCCAACCCCCAATCCCCCTTCTCTCTCTCCTTCGTGGAGATACTCAGTCAACATTAAAAAAAAAAAAAAAAAAATTCTAATTTGGACCTTTCCATCATGTTCCTTCCCCTTTCCTCCCTTTCCCTCCCTCTTCCTTCTTCCCCCCTTTGAAAAATATATTTTCCACCGGAGGGGCAAGTATTATTATTATTATTATTCTTTTTGTTTGATGACTGACAACTCGCAAGACAAAAGATTTTAATAAAAAAAGATCAAAAGGTAGAAGAAGTTTTTATGTCGGAAGGAAAAAATGGTGGAATGGAATTATGACGTCATCATAACAAACACATTTGCCACATTTCATCTTCATTAACTTTTTTTTTTTTTTTTTTATGATTTATTAATTAGATTCATGTCATGTCCATGAATTCTTTTAATTATATTTAATTCCCATATGCTAAACATAAGCGGTTTTGTTTTTCTCACAAAAAAAAAAATTAATCCTCGAGGGCGTTCGTTTGTCCGTTTGTCGTGCGTTTAGACGAAAATGAAGACGCACGCGTGTTTACGACGTTTAATTATTTAATACTTTTTTTTTCTTTTCTAATTCCACGGCAAGAGGGGAGGGGGTAAAGAAATGTACGAAGAAAAAAATTGAATTAAAATGAAATGAAATTTTTTTTTTTTTATCAATAGTCAGGAATCAATCGATCGATCGATTGATCGATTGATTGATTTATTGATTGATTGTTTTTAATGAGTTTGTGTGTGTGTGTGTAGGAGTGGGAGAAACAAACTCGGTGGTCTTAACATTACATCAAACCGTTACTTATTTTATTTTTATTATCTTTCTTTCTTCTACTTTTTCTACTTCCACTTCTACTACTAATTACCTTGATTTTTTACTTTTCTTAACTAAAACGTCTCGTACTTGATGAACTCGAATGATCTTAACAACTTAATTGCATTATTTCATGCCCCTCCCCCTTCCTCCACTTCCTCCAATTACTCTTTTTCTTTCCTTTTAACTTTCCCCATACATATTCCCATTTTCGCAATTTTTGCCATTTCGTATAAATATTAAGTCAAGTGAAAAGTAAAAGAAAGGAGGAGGGGTTTACGCAAAGGGAAACGATGTGATTGGTGGAAAATGAAATGAAAGGAAAGGGGAAGGGAAAAAAGTAAAAGAGGGAATGAAAATTAATATGATGGGGGATTTTCGAAATGGAGGAGAGGTGGGGGAAAAAGAAAAAATTTAATTGGTGGAAAATAATAAGAGGGGAGGAGAGTGTTGTAGTGATTGGCGGGAAAGGGGGGAAGAAAAAGGAAAAGGTTGAAAATAAAACCTTTTTTTTTTTTTTTGTTTTTCCAATTGATCGAATAAATATAGTATAATATAATAATATGAACAATATTATACTACATATGTATACAATATATAAATGCTATCTATCATTATTATCATCATTATCATTATAATTATCATTATCATTAATATTATTATCATTATTATCATTATTATTATTCACAACCATATCGCATGACGTCACAACGCGTTGCTCACACAACCGAGAAAGAAATTTTGGACAATTAGGAGGGGCTAAGAGTATTCACAACGGGAATTCAATTCCAACAGGATAAGATTCCTGTTTTTCCCTTCCCTCCCCTGCCCTCACCGTTTACGATAAACCGGATATACCGAGTGATAAGTTTTTTTTTTTTTTCTAATGTCGTCTGCATCCGTCCCTTCTTCTTCTTTCTTTCAACTGCTGTAGCAAGTTTTTCTAACACCCGCCAAAATGACGCTGAAATCATCTTCGGATTTCAAAGGTTCGAAACCTTGTCCCGGATAATTTCCGTGTTCGCTTTTAACGTCGACGCTCTGATGATAGTAATTGGGTGCCGTCACGACGCCATGATGAGGATAATTGTGATTCGAATCCATTCTTTGTCCCTCGCAACTCCTACCGTATTTTATGTATTTGTCGAATTCGCTCCTGTCGACGCAGTGCTCGGCACCGTCCGTGGGTAATATTATATCTTGAGCGATGGCGTCCATGCTGGGTTGTATACAGTTGAGGTGATTTATCATCGTCGTCGTCGTTGCCGTCGTCGCCGACGCTGCTGCTGCTGCTGCTGCTGCCGCCGCCGCCGCAGTCCCATGATTACTCGTATATGATTGAGATCTATCGTCGTTTGAAAGAACTGGAATTTGAGTACCTGAAAATGACAAAATTTCAATTCGTTATAATTCGTTTTGTGACGTCATCACTCTACACATTTTCCCTTTTCGCTTACAACTTTTTCGCGCGTGCGTGCGTGCGTGTGCACGCACACACGCACGCACGTGACTCACTCGAATATGCAACATTTAAATTTAGCTTGAAATCGTATACTCGCGATCACGATTTAACAATAACACAGTCAATTAAAATCGTCACATGTATAATAAATGATGGTTTTACATTCCAATCATCCAACTGTGAACAACAATTTAACACTCATCATTGTTTTACCCTCCATCTTGAAAATGATGATAATGATGATGATAATGCCTTTTCAATTACTTTACTACCCGACGGAGTAAAAAAAAAAAAGGTTGTTGTTTCGAAATTCAAAAAAAAAATGTCCGCGATGGGGGACATATTTATCGTGATGAGCAGACGACGCTGCTGCTCGTGAAAAGTAGGAATGAGTTAATGATGGGAGAGAATCACGTTTTTATAATAAAAATACAAAATTATTATCCCGTTAAAATTGTCAATCGTTTACAAACGGGTGAGAGAAAGACAGAGAGAGAGAGAGAGAGAGAGAGAGAGAGAGAGAGAGAGAGAGAGAGAGAGAGAGAGAGAGAGAGAGAGAGAGATAGGGGGAAAAAACACGAGCACGAGTTTGAAAAAGAAAACCGCAAAAGAAAAAAAAAAGGTTTTTTTGCGGTTGGCGACTGGAAAACCTCGCGTCGTCGTCGTCGTCGTCGTCGTCGCCCTCAAATATTAATAATAATTAATCGTCGGGTGAAGTAGTGGCAGGTACCAGCGGTCGCACCATCGGTGGTGGCACCGGCGGCGGTGGTACCGTCGGCGGTGAAAATGAGGGAACGAACAAAAAGGAAAAAAAAAATTCAAATCAAAGTCGCGTATTTTCCATTTAATTCATTGTAACCGTCATCGTCTTCTACGTCATCATCATCATAGTCTACGTCATCATCACCATCGTCATCAACTCAAAAACATCCAAAATAATAATAATAATGATAAAACGAACTGACCGATACCTTAAAACAACGAAACGAAACGGTCATAATAAATCTTTAATTCTCCCCCCTTCCCTTCTCTTTCCTTCTCTTCGCCTCAATACCCGTAGGATAATTTATTATTATTATTATTATTATCATCATCATAGAGTAATATCGAGCGGTGCGAAATCTTATTATCGGAAAATAAAAATAATTAAAGAGAAAAAGAAAAGGAAAAAAATTCAAATAGAGACACGATTTATAATTACCCGCCATCTTCTTTTTTTTTTTTTTATTTGTCCTTATTATCTTTTATTAATCAATAAATCAATAAATCAATTTTGTCTATATAAAATAAAAAATAAATAATTTCTGGGTGTTAATAATCACGATTTCGAATGAGAAAGAAAGAAAGAAAGAAAGAAAGAGAGAGCGAGAGAGAGAGAAAGAGAGAAAGAGAGAAAGAGAGAAAGAGAGAAAGAGAGAAAGAGAGAGAGAGAGAGAGAGAGAGAGGGGAAAACAAATTCAAACAAATTTAATTAAATCATTTCGTTTTCGTATTTTTCCGCTAGAAAAATGGCGGCGGCGGACATTTTAAACGTAATTAATACTGGAGGGAACTGGAGAAAAACTGGAAAGGAGAATAAAGGGGGATAGAGGGGGAAAGTAGAGGAAAGGGAAATTTTAACGAACGCGAAAAAAAAAAAAAAAAAAAAAAAAAAAACATTTTTTAATTTTTCTTATAACTTTCGAAAACTTTCATTTAATTAATTCGTGTCATTATACAAACGTGAAAATTGTTTTTGTCGTAGTCGTAGTCGTAGATTTTTTAAAGCCACGATAAACTGCTCGATCGTGACGAAATAACGAAAATAATAATAATAATAATAACGGAAAATAAAAAATTTTCTCTTCCGACATTTTTAATTAGTTTCGTACAACAAAAAACTAAAAAATGTTTTCGTCGGTTTTTTTTTTTTTTTACAGGATGCGAATTTAAAGGTAGGACGTCAATCAAACGGGGGGGGGGGAGGAAACAAAAAACAAAATGGCGGATCGTTAATGGTAGGCAATACATACATGGGTTAAAATCAAAAGAGAAAAATTAACGAAACATATTTTTAAATAGGACGATATGGAAGAAGAAAATGTAGTGGAAGAAGAAGAAAATGCAGTGGAAGAAGAAGAAGGTTTAAAACATGTGGAAATGATAAAAAAGCAAAAAAAAGAAAGATGAGCAATGAACTTTTATTAACAATGGAAAAAAAAAAAAAAAAAATCAAGTATCGGTTTTCGATTTCGTCAATAATGGGAGTCGACAATTCAAAGTTTCAAGGTTTTTTTTTTTTTTTTTTTTTTTAAAAAAAAAAGAACATTCTGGAAAGTTTTTTTTTTTTTAAACTCAATGCAAGAATCAAATTACGGCAAATAATAATAATAATAATGATTGCTGTAGGCATTCGCAGGCCAATGGATGGACGAAGAAAAAAAAAAAAAAAAAAAAAAAAAAAAAAACGTTGGTTTGTTTGTTTTTTTAATGGTTTTAAGTTGGTACACTTATCAGGGGGGGGTCATCTAACCCTGAAGACACACACACACACGCACCACCACGTTCATCTTACCACGAAATCAAAAACAAACGTTTTTCGTATCGTGTAAACAATTTTTAACAATCAGATTATGTGGAGAAAAAAAAAAAAAAAAAAAAAAAAACTATTAAACGATGATGATGATGATGATTTGTGAATGGAGGTAAACAAAAATTTTCCCGGAACGAAATTTTTCCTAGAGAGAGATAGAAAATTCACTCACCGGTATAATGGTCTTGCCTTAGGATGTTGTGGTAGTGTGAAGGATTACCGTACGTTTCGCTTATGTACGGAGATGTTGATGATGATTGAGTTATGCTCGAAGTTGTCGGTGGGTACATGTGAGTCGAAGCGTTCGCGGATAACACGTGACTTTCTTGAGCCGTCGCAACTGGTGGGAAATACGTTCCTGGAAAACAAAAAAACGTTCGGTTATGAATTATTCCCTTTTTTTTTTTTTAACGTTCGTTGTTTTACTTCGATGTTCTTCCTCTCACCTGTCACGATCCCTGTGTGTTCGTACGTTCTTTGATTACTGCACATCATAACGACTCCGTTCGTGAGACTCATGGCAGCTATCGGAGTTTGCGTGACGCCGCCCGTCACACCATGATGACCGACACCCAAATTCGACGAAGGACCGTAAGAATTATGCGTTTGTTGAAATCTATTGAACCGGAAATCTTGACTATGAGCCTCGTAACTGTTGTAATTTTTTTTCTTGTCGTGCGAGTCTTTTTCCTGTTCCATCGGAGACATTTCCGGAGTCGGCAAAGATGAATTTTTTTCAACTCCATCCATTTTCCCTCCTCCCTGTTTGGAGTGATCTTCGGAATGAGTCGAATCTAAACTGCTTTGCGGTTGTTGGACCGTGTCGTTTTTCATTTCCGGCGTGCTCGGAGGGGATGCTTCGGGAGTGTGAAGTATCGGAGTCGTGCTATACGGGGAACCGAACGTGCTCGGAGATTTACTATAGTAATAAGGGCTTTGCATGGGTGAAGCGACTTGATGAATGAAACTATTTTGCGGCATAGAATAACTATACTGGTATTTATTCGACGGAGATCCCGGATAAGGTCCCGGAGTCGACGACGGTCTACGTCCTCCCGATGCGCTCGTCGACGAGGGACTGCTGAGTCCCGGAGGACTCGCACCACCACCTCCTACTCCTCCTCCTCCGACGCCGCCACCTCCGCCACCACCTCTTTTATTATGCTTTCTCCTTCTCGGACGGTATTTGTAATTGGGATGTTCTTGCATGTGTATGACCCTCAATCTTTCGGCTTCTTCGACGTAGGGTCTTCTATCAGTCGGAGTTAACGCTTTCCATTTTTTACCTGCCAACATGTTTTTATGACGTCATTATTAAATCAATCAATTCTCATCTATTATTATTATTATTATTACGGTAATTAAAAGGCAATTTCGTATCGGATATTAAATTCTACAAAATGATAAGAGCCATACGTTTGCATTTGACCACGTCATCATTCGCGATCAATTTTAACAACAAAAAAAATCATTATTATTATTATTATTATTAATAAAAATTTCTTTTTTAAACATCGTGTGCATGTATGTACAAATATTTAACAAAAAAAAAAAAAAAGTGGGCTGACCTGTAGGTTCCGCATACAGGCACCGAAATTTTTTGATTAACTTTTTTTTTTTTTTTTGCCAAACACAAAAGACGACGTACCTGAATTTTTTTTTTTATTTAACGCGAACCGGCACAGTTAGTTATAAAAACAACAACAATAACAAAAGTTATTTAAATATTAAAAAATAATAATAATAATAATAATAATGCAAGACAGTAACGAATTAATTTTGACAACAAAAAAAAACAAAACAAAATGAGAGAGAGAGAGAGAGAGAGAGAGATAGAAAGAGGAAAATGATAAAGATTAAAAAAAAGAAAATGGTGTCACAGGTTATTTAAACCTCCCCCTTCCCACCCCCTTACTCCCCATCCCCCTCCCCCCCAAAAAATAAATAAATAAATCGGGTCGTTAGATATTAATTAAATTTAATGACGTAAACGTGTCACGTTCGATGGTTGCGTACACGAACGAAATATACGATTGCAACAGTGAGTTCTCGCGATCGCAAAAAAAAATTATTTTACATACTAGTTACACGACATTCCATCCTTTTTTCTTTCCTTCCGCCCGACCGACCAGTTAATGCCACGAAAAAAAAAACAGTAATAATAATAATAATAATGATGATTTTCTCGAGTTAATAATAATTAATAAGAAGCTATTTACGTAGTTATTTATTAAATGGGGAGTAGAAGAAAAAAAAGAAAAAAAAAAGAAAATAATAATAATAATAATAATAATAATAATAATAATAATAATAATAATAATAATAATAATAATAATAACCGGAGGGCCTCCCCATGCGAGAGAGAATTTTTTTTTTTTTTTTATGCTTTTCATAATTACACGTAAAATGACAAAGCAAATACGTTTTTCTGCGCCGAAGCCGTTAAAATAATTTATTGATTAAAAAGGCGTTCGAGGCACAGGCACAGGCACATACAGGCACACACACACATACATACAGGCACACAGGTAGTGAGTAAAGGGAATATTTGACTTCGAGAAAAATGGTTATTCCCTACCTCCACCGCATTCCTATCCCCTTTCCGCCCTTTCCCTCTTTCCCTCTGATCCCATCCACGAAAGAATAACCGATAGTATCTCTCTCTCTCTCTCTCTCTCTCTGTGGATATAAAAAAAAAAAAAAAAAATTGCGAGGGGGATATATATATAAGAAATGGCGAGGGGGAGGGGAGGAAGGAAAAGGATGAAAGGATAAGAGTGGGCAGGGGAGATTAAAAAACACTCATCGCATATCGAAATGCCGTAATATTTTATATATCCCAGGTACGTAGGTAGATGGGTAGATGGGTATATGGGTGGTAGTAGTAGCAGCAACCATACCATCAATTATTAAAATTGGCATCGTGGCATTGAAAACGATTTTCCCCATCTTAAAGATAAAAGAACGCTCTGATATTTTTTCAGGTACGATACGAATATAAACTTTCGAGTAATAAAAATATTTATTTCCACCGTTCGCTACCACGCTTTTTTCTCTCTCTCTCTCTCTCGCATACCTATCTCATTGATTGATTGATTGATTGATTGTTTTTAAACGTACGACTTTGCGCACGCGCTGGAACTGGAATATGATCCAAAGGGCTTCTTTTTTTTTGGAATAAAAAATGCTGCCAGAAGCTGAGAAAGTTTACGCGCAAAATATTTCATTTTTTCTTCATACTTAAATTCTACGCAACAAACAAACAAACAAACAAACAAACAACAAATTCATTCAGCATTCCATTACGTTTCGTTCAAACTAATATTTATTGTAATTTAAATTATTACAAACAGTCGTACCAACCAACTTTCATTTATCAACGTTAAATTTTTTTTTTTTTTCCTTAACGCGAATATATATATATATACCACTTCCGGAACGTTCGATATTTCAAATTCATTCCATCATCATCATCATCATCATCATTTTTTTTTATTGTATTTATTTATTATTATTATTATTAATTCTCGGAACGGTTTATTATTACTTTGCCTACTTATTGAAAAAAAACGAATTCAAACAATAAATGCGGTCATGATCAAGCAGATTTCGTTGCATGTTTTTTTTTTTTTTTTTTTTTTTTTTTCCCCGCCGCCATTTGTGACCACGTCACTCTTCATCGGAAGAAAATAAGAATAAAAAAAAAAAAACAAATTTGCTGCGATAATAATTTTTTTTTTTTTTTTTTTCCTACCGATAAATAATTTTAATTGATTATTAATTACAAGAAGAAGAAGGAGAAGAAGAAGAAGGAGAAGAAGAAGAAGGAGGAGGAGAAGGAAAAGAACCGTTGCAATGTTGTTTACGTACCGCGAGATCAACCACCACGTGAAAACACCACGTGACACACACACGCGGGGGGGAAATCGGAAGAAGGTGGAGGGGAGGATGGGGCGGGAAGGGGGAGGGGAGGGGAGGGAAGGGAAAAGGGCAGAGAATTGACCCAAACCGACCCATACGAAAATAAATTATTAGAGAGAATAATAATGTGCACAGTCACCACAAAATATAACGCATGTCCGCCACATGTGTGCTTTGTCTTGTTTGCCACAATGTATACGAGGTAGACTCAAAGTCGTCTTCTCTCCCTTATCATCATCATCATCATCATCATCATCTTCATCATCATCATTATCATTAGAATTTTTCCAATCAAATCCGTATGGAACAATACCACCCGACCGACCCGATGGCTTTTTGCTTAAACGCGACGGGTAGCCGCCATTTTTTTTTTTTTTTTTTTTTTTTTTTTATTATCAATTAAAATTGTTGCAGTGAGAAAATTATTAATAATAATAATAATAACAATAATAATAATAATAATACGGCGGTGCCAATTGGAATCTTTTTCCATTATTATTATTATTATTTTTTTTTTTTTATAAAAAAACGCCGATTCGTTCTGGAATCGAATAAAAAGTATGGAAAAAGAATTTTCGTCAACAAAAACTCCAGGAACAAAAAAAAAAAAAATTTGTATGTAAACGTTACGAAAATTAATTAGAAAAAAAATTCCAATGATTTACGACTGTAAGAAATGAAAGAGAAAAGAAACGAAGAAACAAAGTAATTTAAAACCGCGTGCGTACGGTGTAAATGTATAATAATGATAATAATGATAATAATAATAATGATGATAATGATAATGATGATGATAAACACGCAGTCGAAAAGATTGTACCTGAATAATTCAACGGTTATTAAAAAACACAACAATCAACTGTATTTTTATACTCTTACGATTCTCCCACTACTACTACTACCGCCGCCGCCACCGCAACAACCGCCGTCGTCGTCGTCGTCGCCGCCACAACAACCGCCACGGACAACAACAACAACAACAACAACGCGTTTAAATTTTTTTTTTTTTTTTTTTTTTGTTTTCGTCAAATTATTTAATGATTAATTTAAAGTCTTTATTTTTACATTAAAAAAAAAAAAAATTTACCTCTAAGCGGGGTAAACTCTCTCTCTCTCTCTCTCTCTCTCTCTTCTTAGAAATTCAAAAATTTGTACTCTATCTCTCTCTTTCTCTCTCTTAATGAGGTCGCGGGGGTGCTTAACTGCTGTGCCACGAATGTGCCACACACACACACACACACACACACGTTCACGTTTGAATATTAGGAGGACACGTGAAAAATCCACGCGTGTGTTTAGAAAAAAAAAAATTTTCTAACAACAACAATAACGTGAATCATTATTATTATTATTAATCTGGTTGTTTGATTTTTGTCGTCATTTTATAAACGGATTAAAAGATATAGACTTAACGCGCGTGCGCGTCAGCCGCGTCAACCGAAGTATCATCGTTTGCAGGTTTGTTGTTTCATCTTTGCCAAATTGTTAAGAATAACAAACAAACAAGCAAACAAACAAACAAGCGAGCGAGCGAACAAACATGCGAACAAACAAACGCAAAACGACGTTATTATTATTTTTTTTTTCAATCGAATAAATAATAATATTTTCACCACGTTTTGTACGCTAACAAACAAACAAACAAACAAAAAATTAAAAATATTTTGTTGTAATAACATTAATAATAATAATAATAATAATTTTTTAATCTCGACGTTTCCAGTCGGTGACTAATAATAAAAAAAAAAAAAAAAAAACATGGAAAAAGGTCGATAGATCAAAGATGTTTGACATTGTTTTTTTTTTTTTTTTTTATTAATTATTGAACGTTTAGGCGGGACGACAACCTTGAACGAGTACGAGTAAGACGACGACGACGACAACAACAACAACAACAACAACAACAACTACAAACCGCCAAGGTGGTGTTGTGTTAACAATTTTATCAAATTTTTACTTATCCTCTCATAATCCAATCGCATCATCACATTGAATTGATACACAAGAACGTGCAAACAACGTGTGAACACGTGTCTTCTTGCGTTGGCGTGTGTGTGCGAGAGCATCGCGGAAACCTTAACACGTTCGTTCATAAAATGGTAAAAGGAGAGAGAGAGAGAGAGAGAGAGAGAATATGGTATGAGGTGAGGTAGGATTTTTTTTTTTTTAAAAAAATGCAACGCGATACCGGTAAATGGACAAACGAACGAACAAACAAACAAACACACAACAAACGACTCAGGAGTCATTGTTAACAAAATGACATATAAAAAAAAAGCCATTGTTCCGAGTAAGACAATGCGGGTTATACAGCAAGGAACTCGATATGCGTCGTGCGTCCTTCAGATCAGCTGTTGTAGACAATGACCTTGACTAGTTGTCTATTGTTTTCTTTTTTTTTTTTAGACAAAATGGGTGTGAATAGTCATATTGTCACATTGGGGAGGAGGGGAAGAGGGAGAGAAAGAGAGAGAGAGAGAGAGAGAGAGAGAGAGGGAGAGGGGGTGTGATTCCGTTAGGAAGATCTAACGACGAAAGTGGGCACATCATAAACATTCATTTCTGGCAGTGCGTGCGTGCGTGCGTGCGTGAGACGCCCAACAACGCATCCATCACCAAATTATCCCAATTGATTACAAAAAGAGAGAGAGAGAGAGAGAGAGTGCGTGTGCTGTTGTTAACGTTGGCGTCACAGGATCGACCTGAATTTAAAATTTAAAATTTAAAAAAAAAAAAAATTATCATCATCATCATTCGTGTCTCTCGCCTACACTTTTCCCCGTCCCCCTCCTCCATCCTCCCCTCTCCCCACCTCACCCCCTCACAGTTTTCCAATTCAAAACGATTTCCGGTCGAATTTATGAATTATTGTAATGTCTTCTGACACGTCATTAACTCGCATAAAAACACACACACACACACACACACACCGTGTTTCTTTTAAAAAATAAACCGGATACAATGGAAAAATGAAATATTTATTCTAGAATGTTCTTATAAAGGTTAATATTTCATTTCGTTTTGATGTTACAAAGAGAAGAGAAAACTATCATTTAACGACTCGTTGCCTACCAACCGTTCGAATAATCTCATTGGAAGTTAAAAAAAAAAAAATTATGAAAAACGAGGTCACTAAAATTTCTTTTTTTTTTTTTTTTTTGTTATCAATCAAAACCAACAACAACAACAAACAAACAAACAGACAAACAAACAAACGAATCCCCCGCACGTCCATTAAGCTTAAAATTTGCGTGAATGATAATAATGATAATAATAATAAAATTTTAGATGGAAACGTCAATCATATACATATTCGATTCACAACCCGGAGAAGGAGGAAGAGGAGGAGGAGGAGGAGGAAGTCGGCGGTTCTCGACGATTGATTGGCGGATATTTTTTCATACGTCACTTCCGCCGACCGTTTTTTTTTGTTAATAATAAAAGTTCGCCTTCGTTTTTTTGCAAACGTTATCAGTGACAAACGTCAAGTTTTTTTTTTTTTTGATTTTCTTTATCTAAACGTGATCGAGGACGTACGAAGAGGAGGTAAAGAAGGCACGAAAAAAAAAAAAAAACAAACAGGTCGATCGATCGATGATAATCAGGTACACACAAAAAAAATCTTTTATAACAAAACCGTTATCCGAAACTCGACCGAATGTAAAAAAAAAAAAAAAAAAAAAAAAAAATTTAATTTTCTTCTATTAATTATTATTAGACTTTACGATATTGTAAAAAAAATCTAATTCCCCGAAAATCTTTTTTTTCTTTTTTTCTATTACGTTGTTACGAAGATTTATTATTATTATTATTATTATTATTATTATTTTTCTTTCTTTGTTTGTTTCTCTCAAAGAATGAATTTGCATGAAAAAAAAAAAGAAATACCCGCGCGCGTACGAATGAGAATGAAAAAAAAAAAAAAAAAAAAAAGTGGCAGGAGAAACAAAAAAAAAAAAAAAACGGTTATAATGAAAGTTATGCAAATGGGTTATTTATTTCATGAATTGAAAAACTTTTTTTTTTTTTTTTTTTTTTTTCTCATTTTGAAAAGATAACAATAATGAATCTTTCCACTACTCTACTACTACGACGCAGACGCCACAAGTCGTGGGAACAAAACAAACACAAACAAAACGAAATTTTTTTTTTTTTTTGCCAAAGTTGCTCTGGCAGAACGCCATTGTTCGTCCGACCGATTAATCCGTTATGCTGCCAATAAATACGTTTAAATTAAAAAAAAATATTATTATTATTAATACCTTCGACTCACTCCTGCCACGACTCTTCAATAATTTTCTTATTAAAAACAAACCGAAAGCTGCTGATTTTTTAAAATTTCGCGAGCGGGAGGAGGAAAAGGAGGAAAAGGGGAGTAACGGTCGTGCGAGGTAGGGGGAGGGGAAGGGGGGAGTCGCAAGAGGACTCCGGGGCGTATCCCCCTTTAAACGCCCTTTTTCACATCACGCAGTACTCAATTTATACTCAAAGTGGGAGATTTTCATATATAAAATCCTTTTGTGATTGTGAATGAAAACGTACGCGACACATTTAATTTCTTCATTTTCACCATTATTATTATTATTATTATTTTCTTTCACGCGTGCGTGCGTGCGTGAGAAAGAGAGCGAGAGAGTGAGGGAGGGAGGGAGAGGGAGGGAATAAACGTGTGGATATTAAATTCCCTTGCATAATTTTCATTATGTTACCATCAACCTGACGAAACCCTTTTGCATAAATTTTTTCTTGTTTTTTTTTTTTTTTATAGGGAGGTCGTAAATCGTATAAACCTGAAAAACCCTGTGATGACGAAACGTTTTTTTCGAATGCGATTGGTTCGAAAAAAAAAACGAAAATAATAATAATAATAATAATAATAATGCAACGTTTTCCCTTTCCCGCCAAAAAGAAAAAAAAATTACAACAAAATAATCAAACAAAATAAAAAAAAATTTCCAGGGAATTTTTTTCCCTCACCTCCTCCTCCTTTCCCTTTCCCCTCCCCCATCCTCTCCCCCTACCCCTCTTTCCAGAATTTCAAACTATGAATGAAAAATTCTTATCAACGCGTACAATCAAATTAATAATAATAATAATAATAATAATAATACAATTTTTTTACTACGCATTCATTGACGTAAACATTTCAAAGATTAAAACATTATTATGGGAGAGAAAAAAAAAAATTATTATTATTATTACGATTCGATATTAGTTAATTCGTTATTATTATTATTATTATTATTATTACTACTCTACGTAACAGCTGTTACGGGGAAATTAATAATAATAATAATAATAATAATAATGAAATTAAACGAAGGAAGTGAGAGTAATAAAAAAAAAAAAAAACGGGCGAAATTTACAACCGAAAAATATAAAAATTAATAATTATATTACCCGTAATAAAAAAACGCAACGCAACGCTATAAACTTTATAGTCAAGTAAAAAAAAAAAAAAATTTCCTAACGAGAAAAATTACTATTATTATTATTATTATTATTATTATTATTATTATTATTATTATTATTATTATTATTAAAATCCGACGGAGAATAAAATGTAAAAAAATCAAACGCCGACATTGTAGGCCGCCCTTGCACATTCGGGTGGCGGCTTCGGAAAATCTCAAGGCCGCCGATCGATCAACCGCCGATACGTACGTACGTACATGACCGGAAACGACGAGATAAAAAAGATAATAATGATAATGATGATAATAAATCTAATTAATAAATTATCATTATCTCAATTTGTTTTCCGACGGGGGAAGGGGAGGGGGAAGGAGAAGGAGGAGGAGATTTGTTATGCGCCGCGACCCTGTTAATTTCACCTTGTTTTTCAAACGATCGTGTGTCCGCAAATTTTCGACGTTTGTAGTTTGTTGTTCGTCGTTTGTCGTTTGTCGTATTTTAAACAAACATTTTCGCAACGCCTTATTTAATTGGCAAAAAAAAAAAAAAAAAAAAAAAAGAGTCGGCGGATGTTTAATCGAACGGTTGATCGATTTTATAAAATTAGGTGGAAGACAATTCACAAAACCTACGTAAATAAAAAATGATGAAGAGGCAACCGGAATAGAACAAACAAAATTTTCCCTCCATTTTTTTTTTCAAATTTTTGTACGTGCGTCCATACGCTTAACACGACGACGACGACGTTGCGTAAGTCAAAAAAATTTTTTCCCTAATTATTGCGTGGGCCCCACATTTTGCGGTGGCCTCCACCGCCATTTATAAGAAAGAAAAAAAAAACCTGCCCACGGGTAAATATTTTTGCCAACCCCATTATTATTATTATTATTATTATTATTATTCATTTAAACTAATAACTTTTTTTTTTCTTCCAGCAAACGTACAAAAAAAAATGCGTTAATAACAAAATGGCGGCCGTAAAATAAATAAATAAAAAATCGTCATTACAACGAATTTAAATTAAATCATTTCGAATTCAAAAAAAAAAAAAAAAAATTTTATCGGGAAAACAAACAAACAAACAAACAAAACAAACGACAGCAAATAAAATCGACTTGTCCGTGGGGCGAGGTGGTAGGAGGTAGGGGGAGAGGAGAGAGAGAGAGAGAGAGAGAGAGAGAGACAGACAAACAATCAAATAAAAAAAAAAATCCCGTAGGAGGTCAAAAATCAAAACAATAAATAAAAAAAAATCGGCGAATCGTAAAAAGAAAAAAAAAAAAAAATTCGTCGTCTTCTCGATTTACGTGATTTTCGATTGATCGATCGATCGATCGATGGATCAATGAATCGATCAATCGATCAATCCTACCGATTGTCAAATACAAAATTTACCCACACTATTTATAATATCGAAAAACGATTTATATGTACATATTAATAATAATTATCGTCGTCACGTTAGTACGCGCCAAAAAAAAAAAAAAATTTTCTTTTTTACACTTCTCGGCAACAACATTAATAACATTATTATTATTATTATTATCACAACATGAAATCGATTAGTTTTTATTATGAATGAAAGTAAGTACCTCTTTTTCCTATACATTTTAACACGTACCAAAATTTTTAACGCTCTTGTAAAAGTAAGTTGTGAAAAAAAAATAATCACTTTTAATTTTCTATGTGTGTGCGTGCGTGTGCGTGTGTTTGTGTCTTTAGTTAAAAAAAACGCGTTTTTTTTACGCACGCACTCACGCACGCACACGAAATTATTATAATCAAAATTCGAATCGATAGGGAAGATGAGAGGGGTAAGGGAGGGAAAAAGAGGAAAATGAATTAAATTTATGGAATTTTTATTCCTGGAATCTTTTAGCTGTTTCCCCCACCCCACCTCTTCCTCCTCCCTTTTCCTCCCTCCCCCCCAAAAAAAAACTTCAAGAGGAAAAACACTCGAAAGAAAAATTACACGACAAGAACGTACGTTTTGTACACAAGAAAACTTTTAAATGGAAATGATGATAACGAGTCACGAAAATTTTTTTTTTTTTTTTTTTTCTTTTTGGGAAAACGCGTGGGAGTCGATGACATTAACCAAAAAAAAAAATTTTCAAATTCGAAAAAATTCTTTTCGGTTTAAAAAAAAAAAAAAAAAAAAAAATTCCGACATTTTATACACTACGTGACCGCAATTCGACAAACTCATATTTATTATTATTATTATTATTATTATTATTATTATTATTATTATTATTATTAATAAACACGATCGACTTTCGCGGTGAAAAAAATTTAAACTCTTATTCCTGCGGTTAACATTTTTTTTTTTTTTTTTTTTTTTGAAAATAATCATCACTGCGTCGAGGTGAAAAAAAATAAAAAATCGATTATTATGCATATATCGATCGATATCGATATCGATATCGATTTCGATATTATTAAAGTATACCGAAAAAGGACTTGCGAGGGTAGGTAGGTGTTGAAAACTCTTTGATTTACACACACACACACACACACGCTCGCTCGCACGTGTGCTCCCATCGTTACGGTAGCCGTATAACCACCATATTCGTTCGTAATTACTACAAATCACGAGTGAGAGAGAGAGAGAGAGAGAGAGAAAGATTACCCAATAAACACACCATTATTATTATTATTTATGTAAATTTTAAACGTAATAACCCCTCGCGTCGATCGATTTATCGATCTATCCAACGATAAATCGATCCATCGATCGATCAATCAATCGATTTTTTTTTCGTTTTTATTTCGTTCGGGTTTCCATCACACGATTTTCGTCTGCTTGCTTGCTTTTTGTTAACTACACAAACACACACAAAGCGATAGGAAATGATTTTTTATTATTCATGATAATTTTTTTTTTTTTTTTTTTGTGACAATGATGGGCTGGGCTCTTTCTCTCTATCCCCCCCTCTCTCTCTCTCTCTCTCGCACTTCCAGTTCACTTCCCCCGCCTCACTTACATTATTCAATTCAATCTAGCCACAACAACAACAACAACAAAAAGTAATCCTTTCATTATTATTATTATTATTATTATTATTATTATTATTATGACCGATAATGACAAGTTTTGTGAAAGAAGAAGACCGCGGAGGAAGCGGTGGAAACTCCACACAGCCTTTAACCTTTCCCCCCCACATTCACAAAAGGATCATAAATTTTGGATTATTGTCTCGTCGTACCTTGCCTGTCTCTGTCTCTTTCTTTCTTTCTTTCGTACCTTAACAATAAATTTTAATCCCTCGCGTTTTACACACAAAAAAAAAAAAAAATCTTTTTTCTTTTCGCCCACCGTTTTATCCTTACATCTCGCACATCATCATCATCATCATCCCCCTCCCCCCTTTAAACCAAAGTTTGACCGGAAATCGAAAAGGTTTACGCATCCCGGAAAGGGGTAAAGGGGGTATGAAAGAGAGAGAGAGAGGGAGAGACTGACAATCGTAAAAATAATCGATACGTTTGGAAGAAAAAAATCAGCTTGCTCGGGGCGTACCTGGGTGGGCGTTTGGACAAACCTTAAATGTGTTAACTCATAATTAAAATCAAACCATCCTCCCTTTCCCCCCTTCCCCCACCTCATCATTATCGAAAAATTTCTTTATTTCGTCGTCTGCATCGGGGTGGCCATTATTACGAATCCCTATTTTAAAAAAACTTTTTTTCAATTCGAAGTGGCAGAAGAATCGATTATATCCGAACGTACTTTTTTTTGTTTTCACCTTCGACCCTCCCCATTAACTAACACCCTCGCTCACACACATGAGAAACAAAATTATCAAACATGTCCTATCGACTCCACCCCCACCCCCACCCCAACTTCCTCTCCTTTCTCTCCCCCTCCTCGGTCTCCACTTCCGGTGAAAATTATTATTATTTATTAAATTCACGGGGATTTATTTCGATAATTCGACAAAAAAAATTTCTGCGTGGATTTTAACTTTTTTATCGAGTCGTTTGTCGTAACTCGTGATTATGTTGTTGTTGTTGTTGTTGTTGTCATCATCGTCATCGTCGACACGGTCACGTTTAGGGTTTTAAAACAATTTTTTCGGCGTTGTTGTTGTCTGTGTGTGTGTGTGTGTGTGTCTCTCTTTGACTTTTTCCATCTCTCTCTCTCTCTCTCACTCACAAAATGTGTCTCACGAAGGTAATTTTTTTTTTTCACGTTGTGGCACTCCTTTTTTTTCATAATTCATTGATGGGTCATTGACAAATTTCGATTTATTTATCGATTCTTTCGCCCGTCAATTAAGTACCGTAAATAATTTCATCCGTTACGGATAAAAAAAAAAAAATTTTTTCCTTTATACGCTCCGCAAGTCTTCATCTTTCCGCCCCCCCTCCCTCCCCTCATTTAATTACGTAACGAACGCGATCGATATAAAATTCAACCCTCGCCCCTTCTTCCCATCGTTTAAAATCTGGACAAAAAAGACAATCAGAATCGAAATTTCCGATACTTTCACCCGACTTTGTTTGTTTGTTGTTTGTTTGTTTGTTTGTTTTTCTACGGTAAAAAGAAGAAGAAAAAGGGAAAACCAAATAAAGTCTTAGGCGCGGTTTTACACAGTGTTCGGTCAACTGTAACGACGTACAAAGAAGGGTAAAGCCCCTAAAATATACGAGTAGTGGTAGTGCAACTAACGTTTTCTATGTGAAACCCTTTTATCGCGACGAAATAAAAAATTTTACGCGACGAAAGGTCTCTTTTTCTTTCTTCCTTTAATAAACTTTAATGCGGTGATGAGGGCAAACACACATTTACGTACGTACGTACGCACGCACGCACGCACCCACACACACAAAAGAAAATCAGAAAAAAGAAGAAGGAGGTGAAATATAATAATAATAATAATAATAATAATAATAATAATGATAATAAAAATTCACCGTATAATTACGAGAGACTACCTGAACAATAATTAAAATAAAGTTAAGATGTTTTTTTTTTTTTCTAAAAAAAATTTCACACGACCAATTTTAACTTGGAAAAAAAAAAAATGGCAGGATGTGGAAACGTTCCCACAGCACACAATCCGTCAGGTCGACGTACCTTTCAACTTTTGTAATATATATATATATTAAACACGTCACTGACATTTTTTTTTTTTTATAAACTGGGGCATTTTTATAATACGCACATGAGTATGCGAAAATAAAGTAAGGCGTAAAAGGGTGACCGGAAATTTGACAAACGGAGAAAAAGCACACAGAGAGAGAGAGAGAGAGAGAGAGAGAGAGAGACAAAGACCGTAATTATTCACATGGAGTGACGTGATGAGGAGCGGGGGAGGCGAAAGAGGAGGTAAACCATTCGCGCGTGCGAAAGGGGGGGGGAAGCGGGAGAGGAAAGCAAGTGACGCAAAGGTCAGGTCTCTTACGTCCTGTGACTGATTCCCATCAGAAAAACTCACAAGCGGTTGTTGTATGTGAAATCATCATCATCATCATCATCATCATCATTGTCGTCGTCGTCAAAGGACGGATAAGGAAATGATGTTGATTCAACCCGAAAATTCACCTCCTTCGATCAATATTGCCAACATTACGCACGCACAAAAATCCCTAATCGATAAAATCAATTTTTTTTATTTTTATCGAGATTTATTATTTTCTTAAAATTTTATAGACCGAATCAAAATTTAATTTTTTTATTACCTCCATTTTTCTTTTCCATTTCAATTTCAAATCTTTCTCTCTCTCTCTCTCTCTCTCTCTCTCTCTCTCTCTCTCTCTCTCACAGTCAATCACTCCGTACTACCTCGCTCGCTCTCTCGTTTGCTCTCTGGCTCATTCATTCATTCATTCATTCATTGTTTCTTTCGCTTTTTTTTTTTTTTTTAAATTTTAAATTAAATATTTTAATTGAGTTTTTAAAAACAAACAAACGAACAAACAAACAAACAAACAAACGTTTTAAATATACGATCGTCGTCGTTTAAAAAAAAAAAAAAACAAAACAAATTCGCTACAACCAAACCAACCAAACGAACGAACGGGGAGGGGGGAGGAGAGGGGGAAATTAAAATAAATGAAACGATTTATATATATATATATATATGTATATGTGTAATGACGATGATGATGATGATGATATTGATAATAATAATAATAATAATAATAATAATAATAGTAATAATGGATGATTCATTTGTGGTACGAAATTAAAAGGGCGGGAAAAACGTAGGTGTTTTCAATACTTCGTAATGTTATGCTACACAAATTACAAAATAATTTATTACATCTCTCTCTCTTTCTCTCTCTCTCTCTCTCTCTCTCTATGAACCTTGTAACGCGACGTACGTATTATTTATGCATGCGAAAAACGCGCGTTTTATATGAAATTTTTATGTAATTAAAAACAAAAAAAAAAAAAACATTTGAGACCGTTATTAATAAAAAAACAAAAGTTATTACAAAAACTTTGAGAATATTTTTTTTTTTTTTTGTTTTTGGGAAACGCTGAAATAAATTTTATTTCGCAAGGCGGTGGTGGTGGTGATGGTTTACCGTTGGATCCAGTTTTGATCGGAAGTACGCACGCACACGCACACGCACACACGCACACAACAACCGTTTCGACTCTTGTATTTCTCTACAATTAATTTTTTATAATTTTTTTTTTTCACACTTGGCTGGGTGTGAAAAACTTTTCCAAAAAAGATACGAATCTTTTTTTTATTAACGAAATCACGAGAGAAGAAACGGGGGGTGGGTGGGTAGAGAAGTCGAAGTAAGAAAAGAGGACACGAAGGTCGTAGATATTATTTACGAAGAGAAAAAAATTTATTTGTTTTTTTTTTTTACTCTATGAAATTTTTCATTTCCTGAATAATAAGTGTAAGAGGCAAAGTTTTTAACCGGAAGTTGTATATGTATATAAGAGAGATTACGCGAGTACGCACATGCACGCACACGCACACGCACGCACACGCACGCACACGCACACGAATATCATTTTAATATTTTTTTTCAACCTTCACGAAAGAGAAAAAAATTAAAAAACTCCCGCTAATTAATTTAACGATTAATCACGCGATTGTGCGAAATTCCCGCCGAGATTCCGACACGGTTGGTTCGGTTTTGAATTTCCGGTTTTGTCATTTTGTGTCTTTTGTGTTTCGTTTTCGGAAAAGTTGCGGCATCGAAAAAAAAAAAAAAAATTATAATATATACAACAAAGTATGCGCAATTTCGTATAATTCCATCGTTTATTAAATTCACATTGTAAAAATACCAACCGAAAAAGAGCGAGAGGGCGAGAGAGAGAGAGAGGGCGAGGGAGAGAGAGATTAAAAAAAAAAAAGTCGAAAGAGTTCAAGTCGATTTCTCAACACATTGCAAAATTTTTTTTTCTTTTTTTTTTTTTTTAAATAAAAATTCGAAAGTAAAAAAAAGAAAACGTCACAAAATAATATCGAAATTATCATCGTTTCGATATATCGAATCGAACAATGAACGATAAAATTTTGAAAAAAAAAAAAAAAAGAAAATTTTTATGCGACCCATCAATTTTTTTTTTTTTTTTTTTTTTTACGTATTTAAAATAATATTATCATTATCATTATTATTATTATCACCCCGACGCGGGGGAAAAAAAAAAAAAAAACAAAAAAAAAATTTCTTCGTACCTAAATAATAATAATAATAATAATAATAATAATTTATTATCGATGTAATTAATGCCGTTAAAGTTATAAAAGTTTTTATAAAGAAGGAGATGATTTCTCGCGCTTTACCAACATTAAAAAAACACAAAAAAAAAAGAAAATAATAATGATGATAATAATTATTATTCGGCGATCGGGGGGTGGGAGGGGAAGGGGTGGGGGGAGGAAGAGGGACGTGATAAAAAAAAAAAAACCTACGAAATATTCTGTGACCAATCACAAATGATTTAATTTTAGTCGTTTTCGAATTTTCTCCATTATTTTCAGTTTTTTTTTTGTTTATAAACATCAACGACGGGTGGGAAGAAATGGTAGAAAGAGAGAGAGAGAGAGAGAGAGTGAGTGAAACGACCTGTTTACAACCTTTAATCGTTCCATATTTAGGCCGAATATAAACCGACGGGGTAGGGGGGAAAAGGGGGAAAGAGAAAGAAAGATAGAGAGAGAGTGAGAGAGAGAGAGAGAGGTAAAATTAAAATTTTCTTCCAAACTTTACACAACGAACGAACCAACACTTCTCTGGGTTGGGTGATAACTATAGGTTGTGACGCGGTGACATCGAAATTATGCGCAATTGGATATCTTCATAATTACATGGTGCGACTGCCCTCGGTGTTTCACGTCCTCGACGGTGTGTGTGTGTGTGTGCGTGTGCGTGCGTGTCTATTTGAAAAACTGTAACGTAATGCCAGCCACGCCGTATTCTTTTGCCCTTTTTCAATCACCATCATCATCATCATCATCATCAACGACGACGACGACAAAGTTTTTGAACTCTCACTCCCTCTCTCTCTCACTCTCTCTCTCTCTCATCCCTGCCTGGACCCGGGTGATTTATCGCTCGGGATGAGATTTTTATTATTATTATTATCATCATCTTATTTTGTTTTGTTCGTACGCCTCCGTCGTCGTCATCATCGTCGTCGTCAAACTACGAGGAGGCCCTTTTGCATAATCATTCACTAAGGTGGGCTTTCTCTCTCTCTCTCTCTCTCTCTCTCTCGAGGGCAATATGATGATGATGATGATGATGATGAGTCATCACGCACTTCTTCGATATATCGCACGCCGTAAATAATCTCGCAAATGACCATAAATCGTTAATTAAATACTCAACTTATTATTGCGCCGAGAATCGTCGCCGTATTTACCTGCCATTTACCTACCACCCGACACGCACCCGCACTCACGCACCCACTCACGCAAACAAGCAAAATCAATCAATTTCTCTCCGTCTTCTTCTTTCTTTTTGAAACATCTCGCCGAAAACATTGTTTCCGTGTAGTATCTCGGGTCAAACATAAAATGGCGGTGACGAGGAAGGAAGCGGGAAGGGAAAACGGGGAAATCGGGGAGAGGGGAGAGGAGGGGGGGAGGGAGAAAGAGGAAAATTAACGCCGTGTAAGAAATGATTTATCATCCTCCTGCAGGAATGTGCGCGTTTTTTTTTCTTCTAGTCTTTTACCACGGTGGTGACGACGACGACGACGATGATGATGATGATATTAATAAAAATTTATACGAATTTTTATTTTTTTTTTCATATTTATTACAAAATAAAGGTGGAACAACCAAAACAACAACAACAACCGGCAATTATTATGTGAAATTAAACGTATGAGAAACAAAAAGAAAGTAGGTTATTGTAGTAAAAAAAAAACTCATTCATTCTAGAATTTTCTTATAATGATGTGAACGAAATCACCCGAACCCGAACCCGAGAAAAATCATTCGCCAATATAAGGTTGGCCAAAATATGAAAAAAAAAAAAAATTTTAAGGACTGGCTGCCGGGCCCGCGGTTATCGAGCTCGGAAATTTTTTTTTTTTTAACAACCTCGAAGCGGTTTAAAAATTTTTTCTTTTCTTTCTTAGGCCACCCGAGATAGTAGTATATATGGTACCGGAGTAAAGAGAAAAATGATTGATAGTGGGCGTGCGACTTTTGAGACCTCCCACTAATAGGAAGATAATGACTTGACAATTTTAAAATCGTCGACAAGACGTCGGAGCGAAAAGAAAAAGAAAAAAAACGACGGGGAACCACCGCGGAATAAAGAGTAAAAGAGAGAGAAAAAAGAAAATCTATCAGGAGAATTGTTCTCATGAACCTCTTTCGGAGGAATGAAAGGCAAAAGGAAAAGGAAGAACAATCATATTGTGAAAAGTGTTAGAGAGAGGAGGATGAAGATGATTGTGGTAGTAGAAGAAGGAAGAGGTCGTCGTCGTCGTCGTCGTAGTCGGCAAAGCCTTGGTGCCACGTATTTCACACCCGTCGATTCGAAAATCGTCAAAACGGCGATTATCCGCCAAAAACTTTCGAGAAAATTACTCACATTAAACTTCTATTGTAAATTACTGTAATTATTATCGATACACTGGGTTCACAGTCAAATATTTATGCGATTAAATCACAATATTCGGGGTTTCAAAGAGTTTTTTTTTTTTGCCTCAAAGGTTTTTCGACACCCTTCACGCCCTTTTTCGACAAATGCGTGCATACGAATTACGACGACGACGACGACAACTACAACCACGAAGACGACGCAAAATTATTTTATATTTTTTTACCTTCGGGTATTTTCCCTCCTAGACCACAAAAAAGTAAAAAAAGTTTCGAAAACGTGCCTCGAACACGTCCGTGCCGTCCGCGTAGGCCTCCACACACACACACACACATTCTCTCTCTCTATCTCTCTCTCTCTCTCTTTCTAACAATCATCCATTTTGAAAAAAACAGTAGTTTGTTAAATTTTCGGTTTCAACAGTTGGTATCAATCAAAATATAACGTTGTAATTAATTATTCTGGCAGAAATTTAATAACTTTTTTTTTTTTTTTTTTTTTTTAAATTAGAAACTTTCAAATTCTCTTTCACGGGTTTTTGAAAAATGGCTTCGAGTTATATTTTTTTCCACCGCCTTTAAAAAAAAATTCTTTCGTCGTCGTTCTCGTCGTCGTCGTCGTCGTCGTCGTCGTCATCGTCGACGTCACCCGTCACCCGTCACCCGTCACCCGTCTCACCTCATTCTCATTTTAAAACGAATAATTCAATGGATTTGTTTTGT
>NW_002987772.1:288186-293186 GCF_000006295.1 Pediculus humanus corporis | reverse complement strand
TCACTTTCTCCCAATCTAATTGATGTTGTTAAATGTTGGAAAGAGATATTAAACAACAACAACAACCAGAACAACATGAAGACGATTCCAAACGATTATATATATATATTTTCATTACATCTCACTCATTCCCTCTCTCTCTCTATCTCTCTCACTCTTTCGTTCGTTTTTCGTTGATTTCCGCCCTTTTTATTATTATTATTATTATTTTATTTAAAAAAAAAAAAAAAATCTGAGCCTAAACCTGATCGCACACGAAACAACTACAACCGTTAATTAAAACTAACAACGTGGTCATTAAAAAAAAAAAAAAAAAAAAAAAAAAAAAAAAAAAAATTTTTTTTTTTCCTTCCATTCTCGTCGTCGTCGTCGTCGTTCGTTTCAAACTTTGAAATTTTTTTTTTTAATGGGCGTCAACTAAAAATTTTATTAGCTCTACTTTTTATCGATTTATTAAATAATAATAATACTGATAATGATAATGATAATAATAATAATAATAATAATAATAATAATTTTTCTGTATTTAGTAAAAAAAATAAAAATAGAAAAAAATCTCGAAGAAAAATTTTCCCGAACGGAAGAAAGAAAATTATTATAATGTCACGATGTCGCAAAAACTAAACGTAAATCATCATCATCATCATCATCATCATCATCATCATTATTATTATTATATTTTTTCACTTCCGGATCCGCCAAAGGTTTTTCTTTTTTTTTTTTTTTTTTGTATACGTCACACACGTTTTTAATTTTTTTTAACAACGCGGCGATCGTCAATAGGATAGGAGAAGGGTTGAAAGAGAGAGTAGGGGAAGATAGGAGAGGGAGGGGTAAAGGACTAAAAGAGATTAACAAAGACGTAAATCTTTCGACAACTTCATTTACGCGCACTCGGGGGAAGGGAGAGGGAACAACGGTTACAATAATGAAGACGAAAAGAAATCTTCAAGAGAAACACTCACGCGCACACACGCACGCACCCACTGACAGGGGTTAGAAAGCGGAAAGGCACTCTAACAGTCTGGCATAACAGATGGTTTAATCACCCTCCTCTGGACGCGGTCATTTTTTTTTTTTTTAAGGAAGCACCTGCAGATGGTAGACCTGCCTGAGTTTCCAACAACAACAACAACAAGGATCGGGCATATACGCGATCAAAGATGAAGATAATGATATTTACATCCTGTGAGTTTGGTGCGTCAGAAACCAAAAACAAAAAATAAATAATAATAATAATAATAATAATTTTTTTTGTTAAATAATCGAATCGCGTAAATATATATCGATGACGAAACGAAACAAAAAAAAAAACAAAATGGCGACCGCGTTTTCCACTTTAACCGAAAATTTTTTTATTTAACAATAGAAATCGCGATCGTACATGTCAAAGCGAGCGTCATCAGGTGATTTTTTATTAATTATCTTCTCCCACGTCGCGATTAAAATTTTTCCCAATGCCACGTTCGATTCAATCTATTTCCACTTTCAAATTACACGTTCGCCGTTTACGAAATCCGTTTTGTTACGATCACAAGCTACAAGAAATCTTTTCATATATAAAATCCGACAAAATGTTTAATTACAACAACAACAACAACAACAACAAACAACAACCAACAAACAACAAAAGAAATTTAAATAATTTAATTGATAATAATGTAAATTGTCCGTGAACAAAAAATTATTCGCCATTTTGTTATGTAACGAGACTAAATTTCGTTTGTTCGTTTGTTTGTTTGTTTGTTTGCTTGCTTGCTCGTTTGTAATTTTTAATTTATTATGTTAAAAAGAGAGTTAATGAAACCTTTTTCTCTCCCTCCCTCTCTCTCTCTCTCCCCCCCCTTCTAAAAGCTTAAAAAGGGATACCCGATTCGCAAAAATCATTTTCTAACCCGAGTATCGGGGGGGGGGGGGGAAAGGCATCAAGGTTCGCGTGGGAGGTAGATAATCTACAAATTCTTTTATATTATTTATTAGTTAATATCATTTATCTACCTGACAGCTACCATAATTTTTTTAGTATTGTGATGGATGTAAATACGATTCGCCATTTTTTTTTTTTTTTTTAAGTGAAAAAACTCACAGAGAAAAATTTGCGTGGATGCGCATGCGCGGAAATTTTTTTTCCATAAAATAATTTCATCCGACCGATAATAATAATAATAATAATAATAATAATAATAATTTTTACGACCGAATTTTATCGTGGTGTCAGTCAGATAATTATTAAACAAAAAAAAACGATTATAGTTAGAAGATGAAAAATGAAATAAGACAATTTGATTTTTTTTTTTCGTTTTTCGTCGATTTCTAAGTGTTTCCGGTTTCCTTTTCACGTAAATTTTTTTTTTTTTTTCTGCTAACTTATGCTAATCTTTTTGTTTTCGAATAAATTTTTTTTTTTTTTTTTTTTTTTTTTTACGCAAGCAAACGAACCAACAACAACAACAACGTTTTTGATTTACGATTGCCATGTTTTTTTTTTTTTTTTTCTTTTTCGGGGGGGGAAATCGGGAGAGTGGTAGTAGTGGGAGTGAGTAGCGGGTAGTGGGTAGCGGGTGGTGGTAGTAGTGGCGGTAGGGTTCCATCATCGAATAAATTTAAAAAAAAAAAAAAAAAAAAAGGTTTCGTCTTGAAACGTGACAAAAAGAAAATTTTGTGTTTTTTTTTTTTTTGCTGCTCGACTCTCTTCATGCTCACGTACTTTCACAGGCACAGTCAGTCAGTCAGTCAGGCTCGTGAATAACATTTTTTTTTTTTTTTTTGGAGTGGGTTTTCAGGTTGCTCGTCGAGAAAGTGATAAAACATTAAAAAAAAAAGAGACATTTTCGATTGCTTATGTGTGCGTGCGTGTGCGAGAGAGAGAGAGAGAGAGAGAGAGAGAGAGATAAAAACCTTTAAGGAGGTTCCTCGTTTGCCTCGAATTTTTGCATTCCTTTCCTAAGTTTGGCGGACTCTCGATAAGTCTATCATTTCTAGGGTGTTGCCTCGTTTAAATCAAACTTGTAACGGTTTTTTTTTTTTTTTTTTTTAAATTTCAAATCACATTTCGGCCCAATTATCAAATTTAAAATAGAAAAAGAAAAAACCCGTCAAATACGCAATAATAATAATAATAATAATAATAATAATAATAATTAGACGGGGGAAGATGAAGATGAAGAAGAAAAAGTTTCAGGTTTTTCCCTAGACTTAGGTACACGTTTTAATTCACAAAAATAAAAACCGAATCCAATCGATTCACTCTCATTAATAGATTTTAATTAACTTTTTACGTTATAACATTAATCAATGTTCCTTTTCTATCTCTCTCTCTCTCTCTCTCTTCCCCTCTCTTTCTCTCCCCCTCTCTTTCCCTCCCTCATTTTCTTCTCTTCATCTTCCTTCCTCGGCATTCCAACAATAATACTAATAATAATAATAATAAATTTAATTTTTTTTTTTAACGTTTTTTTTTTTTTTTGCCTTTTTCTCTCTACAATTTTTGCGGTTCCCCCTCCCCCTTTTTTTTCACTTAAACCTCAGATTATTATTATTATTATTATTATTATTATTATTATTATGATCATCATCATCATCATCATCATCGTCATCATCGTGGAAAAACGAAAGAATCATTAAATATTTTTTTTTTTTTTTTTTTTTACAAATCGATAATTTCAATAACGATAGTTTCTACTTAAATTTACCATAAAATTCTCACGGTTCGTCTTTTTCTTTTTACAAAAAAAAAAAAAAAAATTTTTTTTCGAGTTTTCTCACACCGATTTTAAATTTTCGCACCGTTTTGTCTAACTCCACGAAAAAAATTCCGTCGTGAAAAAAGAAGAATTTGTCACTTCTCTCTTTAAAATAATAATCATAATAATAATAATTTTTTTAAAAGTTTTCGAATTTAACAAAAAAAAAAAAAAAAAAAAAAATTAATTTAAAAGTCAAACTGACAACAACAACAACAACAACAAACAAAACGAGTCGAAATTACAACAACAACAACAATAACAACAACAACAAGTTTTTACTTTTTTCCATTCGAGCAAACACCTTTGAATAAACGCAATCAACACCTGAACCTTTTTATTATTAAATCATTGCAATTAAGGTTTAAGGTATAAATAAATAATTTATTATTATTATTATTATTATTATTATTATTATAAATTATGCCTTGTCGCGTAAGTTAGAAACTTGATTTTCTTTTTAAAGGCGTTCCTGCTCTCGTAATAATAATAATAATAATAATAATAATAATAATAATAATAATAATAATAATAATAATAATAATAATAATACGCAATATATCAATTTCTGTTGCGTCGTAAATAAAATAAAATAAAATAAAAAAAAAGAATTATTTCGATGGCGGCCATGTTTATAAACGAAGACGATGATGATGATGATGATTATGATTAACTTTCTTTTCTTTTTTTTCTTTTTTTTTTTTTTTTTTGAATTTGAATTCGATATAATTTTGGCGCGGGGATTGAAAATTTCGTTTTTTTTTTTTCCCCTCATCGCTGTCGGTTGGACTCGGGATAAAAAAGGTCAAAGGGTCAAAGGGTGGGGAGGGGAGGGAAAAGGTTAAAATTTTCGTCGAATTAAAAAAAAAAAAAAAAAAACGAAACGACCGATTGATATTGCATTTGTTTATTAATTCGTACGTCGAAAAAAAAAAAAAAACGAAGCCTGTAACATTCTCGAACCGGAAGTTCATTATTTTGTACCTGAGAAAGGAGGGAGGTTCCGGTTGGGTGATCCCCATTAAAACTCTCGCCTAACTGGGCATCATCATTTTTTCACATTCCAAAGTGAACCTTTCTTTGTTCGTCTTGAGAAAATTTTAAAAGTTAAAAAAAAAAAAAAAAAAAAAAAAAATTTTTTTTTTGTTTTGTTAACTTTTAAATCTATCTCTCTCTCTTTCTCTCTATGATTTTTCACTCTCTCTCTATGATTTTTCGATAATTTTTTTGATTTGTTCCAAAAGAGAATTCTAAAGT
>NW_002987772.1:271516-288166 GCF_000006295.1 Pediculus humanus corporis | reverse complement strand
TTTTTTCGAGTTTTCTCACACCGATTTTAAATTTTCGCACCGTTTTGTCTAACTCCACGAAAAAAATTCCGTCGTGAAAAAAGAAGAATTTGTCACTTCTCTCTTTAAAATAATAATAATAATAATAATTTTTTTAAAAGTTTTCGAATTTAACAAAAAAAAAAAAAAAAAATTAATTTAAAAGTCAAACTGACAACAACAACAACAACAAACAAAACGAGTCGAAATTACAACAACAACAATAACAACAACAACAAGTTTTTACTTTTTTCCATTCGAGCAAACACCTTTGAATAAACGCAATCAACACCTGAACCTTTTTATTATTAAATCATTGCAATTAAGGTTTAAGGTATAAATAAATAATTTATTATTATTATTATTATTATTATTATTATTATTATAAATTATGCCTTGTCGCGTAAGTTAGAAACTTGATTTTTTTTTAAAGGCGTTCCTGCTCTCGTAATAATAATAATAATAATAATAATAATAATAATAATACGCAATATATCAATTTCTGTTGCGTCGTAAATAAAATAAAATAAAATAAAATAAAAAAGAATTATTTCGATGGCGGCCATGTTTATAAACGAAGACGATGATGATGATGATGATTATGATTAACTTTCTTTTCTTTTTTTTCTTTTTTTTTTTTGAATTTGAATTCGATATAATTTTGGCGCGGTGATTAAAAATTTCGTTTTTTTTTTTTTTAATACCTGAAACGTTGTGAAATCATCATCATCATTATCGTCATCGTCGCCGCCATGTTTAAATCGCGAGTGAGAAAAAAACCCGATGCGACGTGTCTCCCGAATCGATATGTCGAAGACTCGTTTTTTTTTTTTTTTTCCCCCCTAATCGCTGTCGGTTGGACTCGGGATAAAAAAGGTCAAAGGGTCAAAGGGGGGGGAGGGGAGGGAAAAGGTTAAAATTTTCGTCGAATTAAAAAAAAAAAAAAAAAAAACGAAACGACCGATTGATATTGCATTTGTTTATTAATTCGTACGTCGAAAAAAAAAAAAAAAAAAACGAAGCCTGTAACATTCTCGAACCGGAAGTTCATTATTTTGTACCTGAGAAAGGAGGGAGGTTCCGGTTGGGTGATCCCCATTAAAACTCTCGCCTAACTGGGCATCATCATTTTTTCACATTCCAAAGTGAACCTTTCTTTGTTCGTCTTGAGAAAATTTTAAAAGTTAAAAAAAAAAAAAAAAAAAAAAAAAATTTTTTTTTTGTTTTGTTAACTTTTAAATCTATCTCTCTCTCTTTCTCTCTATGATTTTTCACTCTCTCTCTATGATTTTTCGATAATTTTTTTGATTTGTTTCCAAAAGAGAATTCTAAAGTTCACCCACCGCCTTGTAAATCGTCATCGACGATCGTATGTGACCCGATGATCGACAAGTTGACAAGTTCTTGACAAGTCAGTTTTCTTTTCTTTCTTTCTTTCTTCCTTTCCTTCTTTTTTTTTTTTTTTTATTACAAATCAGCATTTAAAATTCTTTGTGATGGGTTATATACAAATATATGCTGATTATGCTCGTTTCGATTGTCTACCCTAAACATATTCTCACGACAGTATCGGAATAAGGGAGGAAATGACAACACGCCTCATTCAATTTATATATATATAGTCTCTCTCTCTCTCTCTCTCTCACTACGATATCGAATTTGATTTTTATTAAATTAAATTAATTTTATTTAAAATAAAACTGAAATCGGTTCGTTGCCTTCGTGTTCGTTCCATTCGTCGGCTTAACCAACTCGAAAAACAAAACAAAAAAAATTTTTTGTTTTTCTATCTCTCTCTACCTCTCTCTCTCTCTCTCTCTCTCTTTGTTTTTATGCCGTCTCATCATCAAGGTAAGTGACTGACTAATTAGAAAAATGCCCTTCTCTTACGAAAAAAAAATTAGAATGTCCAATTTTGTGTTGGGACCAAACATGGCGGCGCGAAATGAATATAAAAAATTGCAAATAAAAAAAAAAAAAAAAATTAAATTTTTTTTTTTCTCCCTCCTGCGTGTTCACTCGGCCTTTTCGAACGAAAAAAAAAAAAAAAAAAAAAAAACATGTACGGGTTTATTTAAACGGAACTTCATTTCCGATTTGTTTCCGCCGGCGTTTAGCCTCGGTTGTCTTTTTTTTCTCAGATGTTCAACCGTCCTTTCATCGTATATACATCTCTCTCTCTCTCTCACTCTCTCTCCCCCCTCTCTCTCTCCCTCTTTCTTTGTTTAGCAACGTCCGGCATTATAATCATTTTAGTAAAGATTAACATTAGTCTTATTCTATTGTTTCCGTTTCGTAAATCTTTTTCAGTCACCTCTCTCTCTCTCTCTCTCTCACTCTTCCTCTCGCATAGCGGTTTCTACTACTAATCTCTCTCTCACGCTAAAAAACTTTTTTTCTTCTTTTTCCTCATCCTTCCTTTCTCTCTCTCTCTCTCTCTTCGTTTTCCTTTATACCTCTTTATGTGGTAGTAATAATAATAATAATAATAATAATAATAATAATAAATTTCATTAAAAATAAATTTCGCGTTAACTTAATAACTAATAAAAATTTTTACCGCGTGCATTACCACCACCAACACCATCGTCATCATCATCATTATTATTATTATTATTATTAGTATAATAAAAAAAAAAAAAAAACTGCTTACTTTCATTTACGTTTCGTTTCCAATATTCATTTAATATAAAAAAAAAAATAGGGCGTTTTAATCAGGTACGACCTATTGACTATTACAAATGATTCTGGTTCTCCACCCCTAATGTAAATAATCGCGAGATCTCGATTCTCGATAATTTATTTTAAAATTATTTACACCCAAATGACGAGATTAGACCGGACACACCTCCGCTTGGACCACGAATTATTCCGATTATTATTATTATTATTATTATTATTATTATTATTATTATTATTATTATACTAGGACGATGATGGTAACGATCGTAACCATCGATGTCCCATAAACCCCACACTCTCTCTATCTCTATCTATCTCTCTCTCTCTCTCTCTCTCTCTTTCTATCTCACCCACATCGATATTTATTTAGGCTCGTAAACGACGCGCGATTAATCGACACGAATCTTATATATTTTATTAAACACGATTTAATTAATAATAAAAAAACTTTACGTCAATTTTTTTTTTCCCGCCATTTTATTATTATACGATTTAAAATTTAAATTAAATTTTCAAACGGGAAAGAGTAAATCATTTCGACTATCTCTCTCTCTCTCTCTCTCTCGCTCTCTTTGTTATTTTTCGTCATATTTTTTATTCTCTCTCTCTCACGGATTATCATTTATTTTGAATGGGGAATTGATCGACGCGAGACGAAACGATCGCGAGTTCGAATCCCGTAAATTTTCTCTTGGAGAAAAAAAAAAAAAAAAAGAAAATTTTGCCGTGGAATGATTAAACGAAACGAAAACACCTACTTGACACAACCATAATAATTAAGGTTGAAAGAAAAAAAAAAAAAAAAAAAAAAAAAAGAGAAAAGAATTTTTTTTTTAAAAAAAAAAAAAAAGGCGACCCCAAAGATCATTCATTAGACATGATGACGTTTAAATCTCCGTTGTCAGTCTTTTTTTTTTTTTTTTTTAAATTTGCCCCGGAGGGGCAAATATATATCGAACCTATACAACAACCACAACAATCACAACAAAATAGTAAATACGACGTATGAAAATGTTTAAATTTAATTTTTTTTTTTCTTATACTCATTTTCGGCTTATCAAATCATTTTTTTTTTTTTTTGCAATCGATAGATCGATCGATCGATTGTGGGAGTAGTATAGATAGATATATCGAATCGTTTCGATAAATTTTTTCTTTCTTTTTTTCTTTCTTACTGACACTCGAAACGAATCACACAACAACAAAAAAAAATAAAATAAAATTGAAAGGTTTGCAAAGGAAATAGTCGAGGTAAGTCGTTTAAAATGATCTGTTCTCCCCCTACGGGCCCGGGGGGGTTTTTGTACCATTCCCCAAACCCCTAACAAAAAAAAAAAAAAAAAAAAAAGAAAAACTCCCCCAAAAAAAAAAAAAAAAAAAAAAAAAAACTCGACGGAGTGGATAGATAGACAAATATATTGAGAGAGAGAAACTGTGCTGGGGAAAAAATGAAAACATTAACGAATAATAATAATAATAATAATAATAATAAACGATCGATCGGTGATGATAATGATAATAATAGGCAAAAAAAAAAAAAAAACTCGAGTAAAACGGTTCTATACAAAGTCAGCAAAAAAATAGATCGGGTAAATTTATTAACGATGGGCAACTTTAAAAAAAAAAAAAAAAAAAAGATGAAGGTTAAATTAAACGATAAACTCCGTCCGAACTATCGCGAGACACGGTAATGGCTTATTCAAAATATAAAAAAAAATAAAAATAAAAAAAAAAAGAAAATGGAAAAACGAAAAAAATCCTAAAAGATCATGTCTCCCGATAAAAGAATAGAAGGAGAAGGAGGAGGATAAAAGGAAAGATCGAGAATGTGAGTGAGAGAGAGAGAGAGAGAGTGAGAGGGGGGAAAACAGGTAAGAAAAGGTAAAATAATCGAATACGTTAAAATATTGAAAACGACGAGAAAGAGAGAGATAGAGATAGAGAGGGAGGGTGAGGGGGAGGGGAGTTTGTTGCAGAAGATATGAATGAAATTTTAAATAAATAAATAAATAAATAAAAAAGATGAAAAGATATAAGGGAACGAACGAGAAAAAAAAAAAAAAAAAAAAAAAGATGAAAATCAACCATCATAAGCCACCACCACCACCACAAGCATAAATCAAAATTTCCGTGGAACCTCCAGGCCCGGGGGGGTGGGGGTGGGGGGAATCGTTTAAAATGTTTATTATATCGGAATAAATTTTTTTTTTTTTTTTTGGGTTGTATCAAAAATGGTAGTAAAGACACAAAAGACATCTCCAAGACGGAAAAAAAAGAAGATACCGTAAATCGGAGTCGATAAGAACTTTTTTTTAATAACCGAGATAATATTTATTACCGCGTTAATTAAAGGAGCGGATTCGTATCTCCAGGCTCTCGTATACCTCCTCCTACCTCTCTCTCTCTCCAGTACCAAAAAAAAAACAAGTTTTCGGTTGGTAGTAGTGATTATTTTGAAAGAAAGTCGCAGAGATGTGTGTGTGTGTGTGTGTGCGGGGGGCATTGATTACGTCAGTAATGAGTTCGAATATAAGTACGAGCCTACAGAATTTCTTATCGGGTAATACTTATTATTAATTAATTTCTCCATCGGACATTATTACGAAGGTTGTAATTGGGTCGAGGATACGAGTACGTAATTGACCAAAAAAAAAAAAAATAATAATAATAATAATAATAAAACTCACCCAACATTTTGGATAAATCCGCATTATGGAGATCTGGATTTTCATCCGCCAATTTTTTCCTTTCGACTTTTGCCCAAACCATGAAAGCGTTCATGGGCCTTCGAATCCTCGCTTCCTTAATCATTTTCCCCTGATTAATACCCGAGGGTTTAACATCCGTCACGTGTCCAAAATACCCGAGTCTATTTTCAATGGGTCCGTTTGTTAAATTCGTGGCAGAAGAATTCCCTCCCACCCAATATTCGTCACCCGTCATTCTTTGATTCCCATCGCTAATACGCGTGTTTTCTTCGCAACGATAATCGAAATCGTTTTGATATCTGTTATTTCCATCGTCCGAAGACGAATACCGACCGAGATCATTCATTGGATACGTCGACGATATATCGAAAGTTCGAGAGTTTTGAACGACGTCGAAAGATGTTCTCGAACTCGCGTTGTGTTCCGCATACGTCGGACGAGCGAGAGATGCCTGATGATGTTGCTGATGAGGCGGCAACTGTTGTTGATGAGGCAAATCGTACGGAGTTCTGCTACTCGGATACAGGTGGGAATAGGGCAACGACGATGCGGATATCGACGATGCGACAATGTTAACTGAATTTTGCGAATGTTCGTCCATTTTATCTGTGAAAAAACAAAAAAAACGGGTTACTATACATTTCCTTTCTTCTTCTTCTTCTTCTTCTCTCCTTCATTTTCAGCCCTTTCTTATCACGGTATAAATATCGGGCCGATATGTTGTTTCACAACAATAACCGTGACGTCTTTATTATCTTATCACACACACACACAAAAAAAAAAAAAACTATGCTCCTCTTTTAGATCATTTAAAAGAGTGAGAGAGTGAGAGAGAGAGAGAATATTTACATATGATTAAAAACATGTGAACGTTTGTGTGCGTGTGTGCGTGTTGACAATGCGAAATTATAAAAATAAAAAATTTTAATTAATTTTTTTTTTTTTTTTTTTTTCTTTTAAATTTATAGACTATAAAATACGTTAAAGAATTAGGATTAAATAATTTTATGAGATTGACAAAACTGTCAATAGATTATTATAAATAACCCATTCGCTATAAAATAATAAAAATAATAATAATAATAATAATAATAATAATTTTTTCTTAGGGGGATTTTTATAGCATCGTCGCTCGTTGTCGTCGTCGTCGGTGGTCGTCGGTGGTCGTCGTCGTCGTCTCCGTCATCGTCATCGTCATCGTTGTCGATACCCGAAGGGTTTTTTTTTCCTGGTTCTTCATCTTCCAACACACTCTCTCTCTCTCTCTCTCTCTTGCAAAAATTCGAATTTTCTATGAATTTTTTTTTTTTTTTTTTTTTGTCATAAATAATCAAATGACTATAAAAAAAAAAAACGTCTTATCACTTTTTAAAATTATCTCTCATGATACGGAAGGTTGTTTAAGGACGTTTCGACGTTTTATCAGTGACGGTTGATTACGTCACATCCCTTTACCTTCGCTTCTAGGTCGAACGTGGTGGTGGTGGTGGTAGTGGTAGTGGTGGTATTATTCCCTTGACATGGCTAACAGGTAGTTAATAAAAAGTAGGAAGAATTAGGAAGATTATTAAATTCACTATCGTCGTCCGACGGAAGATTATTATTTGAAAAAAAAAAAAAAAATCATTTTTTTTCTTTTTCTTCTTCTTCTTCTTCTTCTTCCACGTCGTCGACAGTGTCAGCAAAACCGCGTAAAAAAAAAATTTTTTTTGTAAATTAAATACAAAACAAATTTTCGTTATCATTTTTTTTTTTTTTTGTTTGAATGACTGACTGACTGACGACGCAACCGTTTGGTGACTTCTTTTTTTTTTTTTTTTTATTTGTTAATTATGATAGGAGAATTATAAAATATGATAAGGATGTGTACGTACGTGCGTGAGTGCGTGCGCGTGTTTTTGTATGTTTATTTACGTGTGAAAAAAATTGTCGTGTGTTTCGTCGTATCGTACGTGAATTACGAAAAATAAAAAAAAATCTCAGCGGAGGATGCCTTAATAAAAAAAAAAAAAAAAAAACAAAATGGACGACGGCATCGCAAAGGGTCCGAGCGCAACAAACCAAATAATAATAATAATAATAATAATAATAATAATCAAACTTATAAATAAATAATTGATATTTTATAGCGAATCATTTAACCATTTTAACGACTCCGTTTTTTTTTCTTTTTTTTTTTTTTAATTGAAAAAAAAAATATATATATATATATTCGCTCACTCACCTTTTGTAAAAAAAAATGATGATGATGATGACGACGACGACGACGATGACGAAAAAAAAAAAATTCCTGTCGGGTTTTTCTTTTTTTTTCCCCCTCGTAAAAATTTATATTTTAATCACCGCAGTCAAACACTTTAGGTACACAATCACTACACCCGTCACTTTTTACGTCTGTCATTTCAGGCACAAATTCTGCCGAAAAAAAAAAAAAATACAAAAAAAAATTAAAATTAAAATAATAATAATAATAATAATAATGATGATGAAAATGACGGAAATTGTAATTTTTTTTTTTCAACGGAAACCTATGAAAAAATTTTTACGCTCTCGTTCCCGCTGCTCGTTCCCTCGAATAATTTAAAATTTTTTTTTTTAAAAAATATTATTATTATTATTATTATTATTATTATTTTTATATAAACATATTTATGGCAAGCAAAAAAAAAAAAAAAAAAAACTTAATAAATAATAATAATAATAATAATAACAAGCGTTGAACGAGAAGAGGTTGCGAGTACGTGTCATTAGAAAATTCGTTAAATCAACTAAAAAATAATTTTTTTGTTTATGTTTTATTAACGGAACGTGAAATTTTTCGCCTTTTTTTGTTTTTTTTTTTTTTTTTTTTTACTTATTTATTTATTTTTTCTGGAAGAAAGAAGTAAAAGAGAGAGAGAGAGAGAAAGGTGAGGCAAGAGAGAGTTAGAAAAAGAGGGAAAATCGAGTTGGATATTAAAAAATTATTTTTTTTTTTTTACACTTTTGAGCGAGCGTCGGTGCTTGCTTACGCATCAAGGCTCGAGGAATAAACCTATTCCTATCCACTCATGTGTGATTCCTTACAAACGAACGAAAAACAAAAATGTGTGTGTGTGTGTGTGAGAGAGAGATGGAGATAGATAGATAAATAGATAAATAGATAGAAAGAGAGAGAGAGAGAGAGACGTTGTGGAAATAAATAAAAAATAAAATAAAAAATTATTTGTTAGTCGTAAGGAAAATTTACAATAAATAAATAAAAAATTATCGCGTGAAAAATTATTAGTAATAATAATAATAATAATAATAATAATAATAATAATAATAAAACATCGTCGCGGCTCACTCGTGAATATAATACGTATACATAATAATAATAATAATAATAATAATACGCATATCGAAAATCAGGTTCGGATTCGTTGAATAATTTTTATCGATTTTCTACCGATTTATTATTATTATTATCATCATTAATTATTTACCCGAAATAATTTTGTTTAAATTATTATTATTATTATTATTATTATCATTATTTATTTTTTACGGCTTTTATTTATTTATTTATTTATTTATTTACGATGCGCAAATAAATAAATTTTTTAAAAAGAAAAAATTTTATACGTAATGAATAGGATTTTCGATTTGGCTTTAATCATCATCATCATCATCGTCGTCGTCGTCGTCATCATCATCATTATTATTATCATTTTTTTTTCTAATGTGAAAAATTTGCGTTTAATACTAAAAAATTCTATATCAAACAAAGATATTTACGTTTCCTTTAAATATGCTATTCGATGCGTTTTTAAAAGGAGAAACCGAAAGAATCTGAGAGAGAAAAGAAGAGAAAAAGAGAAAGAGAAAAAAGGAGAGAAAGAGAGAGAGAGAGAGAGAGAGAGAGGGATAAGATTTAGGGGAAAAACAAAAAAAAAAACTGGAACCTAAGTAAGCGAATGATAGAAAATGAATGAACTTTAATAATTCGGAAACTGTTGAGAGTTTATTAAGAAAATTTTTTTTTTTTTTTTTTTATATGCATTTCACTGTCGGAAAACGAACGATGACAATAATAATAATAATAATAATAATAATAATAATAATAATAATAATAGTAATAATAATAATGATAATGATGATGATGACGATATTCTTCAAAATAATCGAATAGCATTTATTATTAAAAAAAAATAAAAATTTTCCGGATAAATTTTCATAAAACTCTCTCCGTACGCGGCATTTTCACGAAACTTGCGCCCTATTCAAAATATAAGATTAATAATAATAATTATAATAATAATAATAATAATAATAATAATAATAATAATATTAATGATAATGATAATAATTTTTCGAGCCATTTATATCAAAAAAAAAAAAAAAAAAGAAAGAAAGAAAAATTCAAGCGTTTTTTTACGTTCAATTTTTGTTTTTTTTTTTTTTTTTTCTTATTAATTAAATTCAAATCGGAAAAATTTTTTCTAGATTTTTCTTTTCAACCCTAAACAAAGAAATTTAATTTAATTTAATTAATTTTTTTTTTCTGAAACGATTTAATAATAATAATAATAATGCTGATTTTTAACCCTATTTACGGGACGAATTAAAATTCATTTCCTCAAATTTTTTCTAATAATTTCAATACTAACTTTCCTTCGCGGATAAATACATAACAATAACAGTTATAATAATAATAATAATATTATTATTATTATTATTATTATTATTATTATTATTATTATTATTTGATGACAATGACGAGTTGCGTGCGTTAAATAAAAAAATAAAAAAATAAAAATTTAATTTGTTGTTCAAATTGAACAATTTAAATAAATTTTTCTTTCTTTTCTTTTATTTTTCTTTTCCCCATTTATTTACGTATGTCGTTTAAAAAAAAAAAAAAAAAATGATTTCTTCTGCTTTTTCATTTTCATTTTCATTACCCTATTAATAAACGATGCGAAGACCTTTTTCTTTTTCATTAAAAAAAAAAAAAAAAAAATTAAGAAAAAGGTTTTTATTATTATTAACGATTAATAATAATAATAATAATAATAAAAATCGAGTATCCAATTAATAAAATCCCAATCAATGATAGTTCGATGATGGTAGCAGTTGTAGTTGTAGTAGTAGTAGTAATAATAATAATAATAATTACGACGGAGTTTTTCTTATTTTTTTTTTCCCCCGAATCACAAATTTACGGCGTAATAATAATAATAATCACTTTTTTTTTTAAATAAAACTATTATTATTATTATTATTATCGACCGAAAATAAATTTCAAACTCGTACCCGATTAATAAATAATAAATATTACGCACAAATTAATTAAATCACTTTAAAACGCGATTTTTTTTTTACGAATGTATGTGCGCGTCCATTTTTTTTAATAAGTAATAAATAAATAAATAAAATAAATAAATACGTAATTTACCTACCTACCGACGGTCGCGTTGGTAGGTAAATAAATAAATAAATATAAATAAATAGTCAAGAATCGAACAGGTAAAACGAAACAGAAAAAATAATAATAATAATGGTGGTAATAAAAGTACGTAACGTTAAAATAAAATATTAATAATAAAAAAAAAAAAAATAATAATAATAAAATAGAAAAAAAAAAAAAAAAACAACAACAACAACAACAACGACAACAACCACAACCGAAGAACAACCGAAAACAACACCTGGCCACGGACAACGTGAGGCATATACTGACTGACTGACTGAGGTTTTTTTCGAGGAGGGAATACGCGAATGCAAAGCAGATACTCGAGATTATGGTTGCGCGTCTGAGTTTCGACGTTTTCCGTATCACATATAAATCCCCTTTTCGATAACGACATTTCATTTTATCGCTACGGATTTATCATTGATCAATCGTATCGTCCAATGAATTCGCTCTTTTACAAAAAATTTTTTTTTCTTTTTTTTTCTCTCGTTTATTTAAAAATTTTTCTCCATGATGATGATATGGGGAGGGGAGGGGAGGGGAGGGATAAAGACGTCATTTTGGAAAATTCGAAACCTGATTTTCGAACTTGAATTCTGGAGTTTCGAAAAAAAGGTTCCATCATCATCATCATCATCTTTTACGTTTAGAGATGGAAATGAAACGTGAAATTTTTTAACGTTTTATATGTGACGTCACGGTTGATGTTTCACTCTCGCGCAACGGATTTCGTGTGTGTTGTATTCACAATTTTTTTTAATTTTGCCATTTATTTCTGTCAGGAAAATAATCCTCCGCATCGTCAATCGAGATGAATCTTCTTCTTCTTCTCCGTCTCACATGTACAATCATGTGTATAAATTGTGACACACTCTCTTTCACTTTCCTCTTAAACTCTCTTAGACTCTCTTCTCTTCTTTATTATTCTCACCTACTTATTTTTCCCGGCGTACCTTTCATTTTTTTCTTTTTTTCTTTTGACACGTTCATTCATTCATTTTTCGTCATCTTCTTCATCTTCTTCTTTTTATTTTTGACGAGAACGCCCCTCCGCCTTCTCAAATTTGCATTAAAAAAAACACGAAAACCAAAATGATTTTTGTTTGTTCCTCCTCTTCCTCCTCCTCCCGATTCTTCATCATTTTTTTTCTTTTACTTCGTATTTCTCAAACCGGAAACTTCTAACTTTTTTTTATCATCATCATCATCATCATTATTATTATTTTTATCTTTTTTTTTTGATTTGCACAATTTCTTTTGTTTCGAAACGATTTTCCATTCGTTTTTTTTTTCTTCCTTTTAAATCCTCTTTTGTTTTGAAACTCAACGTCTTTCTTCTTTTCCTAAGATTTTTACATAGTAAATTTGGCACCCCTTATTTTTTCCACGGACGACGTGGAAGAAGGAGAAGGAGAAAGAAAAAGAAGAACGAACGAATACGAACGATTTCCGTTTTTTTCCTATAGAAAAAATTAAAATTCATTCAAAAAAAAAAAACAAATTTCGGTTGAATTATTTTAAATAATTATTCACTTACGTACGTGAGAGAGTGTGAACGAGTATGCGAGTGCGCGTGCGGGTATGTAAAATAATTTTAAAAAATCAATTCTCCCCCTTTCCCCTTCCCCCCTCCCCGATACTTTCTCGTAGAGAGAAAGAAACCTTCTCGAATTTACGTATTAATAATGTAATCAAATCGGATTTCGAACGACATTTTCCTTTTTCTCATTCGTCGCGATTTTTCCTGTCGGATCGACCAATAATATACCAATCAAGTTCTTTCTCATACGAAAACGAAAAATAATAATAATAATAATTATTCATTAACGAGAAGAGAAGAGAGAAAGGGGGAGGGGGAAACAGGTACCGAGTGATGATGAGTAGACAAAGGCACTAGTAAATAATAACATAACCGGATACTAATAGAGGTCGGATGTTACGCAGAATCGGTGAACTGGAGAAGAAAATTCAACCAACTGGAAAAACAATTTATTTAAACCAGATTTTATCTGAATTATAAAGAAGTCAAGAATGAAGAAGAAAAAAACACAAAAAAATAGAAAAAAAAAAGAAAAGAAATTATAGAAACAAGACAAAAACAACAACAAGACAAACAACAACAACAACAACAACCAAAGTTTCAAAATATCAAAATCCCTATCGAATTTCCAGATATTGAATTAAATACATTTAATAAAATTATAATCCGATCAGCTGATGATGATGATGATGATGATGATGATGATGATGATGATGGTTGTTGTCGTCGTATCGCGATGATATAACAAACGGATATTCAAAGTAAAAAAATGAGTATGGAGATCAAAGGGAAAACAAACAAACACCCGTTGGTTGTTTGTTACTTATCGTCAATCACCCATCCACCCACTCACCCAATTTTCTCCCTCGGGGGGGGGGGGGGGAAGGGTAATGTCGCGTTGGCAAAAGACAAAATATGAAAAAAAAAAAAAAAAAAAAAAAACTTTTTTTGATGATGATGCCACTATTTATCCAACAATACAAAAAAAAAAAAAAAATTGAAATTCGAGTGAATGCAACCTCAGAGTCCACGACGCATTGTCCAAAGTGTCTCATGTGTCATGTGCGAATGCGTGCAAATTTACCTTATACCTTACAAAAAAACAACAAAAACCTGACAACCTGAATCCCTTTAAACGCCATTTTACGTCCCTACAACCACGACTGACGACGGGGAAGAAAACAAAAAAAAAAAAAAAAACATTTCTGACCTAGTTTTTAAGATCAAATCCGCGACCGCCATTTTTCTTTTTTGTTGTTCGACTGATGCAACCGATTTCCTACCTAATTTTTTTTTTTTTCTTTATTGTTTTCGACCCGTTTTCCCTTTATTATCATTATCATCGTAATAGTTTTTTTTTTTTTTTTATATAAATAAATAAATAAATCAAAATCAATGGAAAAACGGTGTGGAAATTTTGTGAAATTTTTTTCACATTTTCCTCTACGAAATAAATTAATAATAATAATAATAATAATAGTTTTTTTTTGGAAAATTCTGGAACCACCTGCAACACATACGTCATCATCGTATTATCCTATTGGATTTTGTGTTGCCAGGTGTCTAACGTCTCATTAATTAGATAGATAGATAGATAGATAGATAGATAGATGGATAACATCGTCTGAAAACTTTGGAAATTTTTTCTTTTTTTTTTTGCTATTATTTTCATCCCGTTTAAATTACGCCATTAGGAAAAAAGAAAAACTTTCGCCGAAAGTTTGCGACGATATTAACCAGAGCAAAAAAAAACGATCATTAAGTGATAACCAAACCTTGACAGAAAATTATGTGAAATTCTTACCGTCCGCCATTTTTCTTTCTTCCTTTCTTCCTTCTCCTCCTCGTTTCCATCCGTCCCTGTGTGTAATTCTCTTTTCAAATTTTACTTTCTTTCTTCTTACGAGAAGAAAACAGGGAGGCAGGGAGGCAGGCATATTCATCTTCGTATAATAATAATAATAATTCAACGTTTATCTTTCATTTTTTTTTTTTTTATCACCAAACAACTAATTATCAAAATTTGTTACGATTGCTGAACGACGACGACGACGACGACGACGACGTTCAGGTACGCACGAATGAATTTACTCGAATTTTCTCGCGCACTTTCTTTTTTTTTTTTTTTTCGTCGCGAATTTCACCAGTTTCGGCCATTTTAATTTTTTTTTATCACTTTCGAACAACACAATCATCGAATTTTATTTCAATCGTTTCGCATCTGAAAATAAAAATAAAAATAATAATAATAATATTATCACATGATTCCTCTACATTACACCTGATGATGAAAAACTAGGTTAAGGTTGTGTATATACACTTCCTTTTTTGGATATGAAACGTGAACCTGAAAATTTGCCGACTCTTTGAATAGTTTTTACCTTTAATGGAAACCGCTTAAAATTCTTTATATTTGTAAAAAAAAAAAGAAAAAAATCAAAATGACGGTAAGCGATTTTTTTTTTTTCGCTTTATGACGTTTTAACAACGTAAATTTCAAAAAAAAAAAAAAAAAAAAATTTAAACGAAACCGGAAATGATTCTTTTTTTTTTATTTCGTCATCTTCTTCCATTGTTTTCACACGTTTGTACTTCTTTTACGGTTTGTATGTTTTTTCTAAAAAAAAAAAAAAAAAAAAAAAATCAATTTATGGATAATTACACAAACAGTTTCTCGTACGTAGAAAAGGCCTTAGTTTCTCTCTCTCTCTCTCTCTTTATCTACCTATTGACGTACCTATCACTCGTCCACCCTTTTCTTTCTCTCTCTCTCTTTCACTCTTTCTAAAACGGATACAGGGAAAAGTTAAAGGTTGTTAGAGTCTTCCAATCAACGGCCATTCCATCAATGTTACAGGATTGACATAATTTACCCGAAAGGACGAGAATTTCTCTTGCGTTCGATTTGAAAATTATGTCAGCGTGTTGCTGTTTTAAGTGAAATCAGAGATGTTAAATCAAAAATTGCAACATAATGAAAACATTCTTTTTTCATTTCTCTCATCCTCAAGGATGCGGTTGATGCGGTGTCGTACAGGGTGTCCAGGCAAAAAAAAAAAAGGAAAAGTCACGATCGGTTTAGAGGATGATGATGGTGGTGGAAAGGTATTAAGGAATTACGTTACGAAAAGGCCTCATTGCTACTGTAAAAAAAAAATTTTTTTTTTTTGTTTTCATCCGCCAGGTACATTTACGGACCACTAATAACAATACATAATAATAATAATAATAATAACTAATGATCGTTTAACTTGTATTTGAACCGTTAAGAGGTCAGGTTCCGGTGAAACCGAACAAGTGAAAATTTTTTAAAAAAAAAAAAAAAAGTAGTCAAAAGAGTAGAAACATGTTTGCAAATAAAACATCCGAGCCTGTATGCATCGACACCACCACCACCACCACCCCCACCATTACCATTTTCTTGTTGTCCTCTTAAAATCAACAATTTAAATATTCATAGGTACAAGGTACGATAGAAAAACAAAAAAAAAAAAAAAAAAAACAGTTCTCAGGTCGTTCAAGCGTTAAATAAATGAAAAAAAAAAAAAAAAAATGAGGAAGGAGGAGAAGGTGAGGAACCGAAAAAAAAAAACCAAAAAACCAGGAAATTTTAGAAGGCAACAAAAATAAAAATAATAAAAATTTCCTTCAAATAGGTCGTCATTGATACGCGCGCGCACGCACGCACTCCCTCACTCGCTCGCACACGCACACACACGCACATACCTCAAGAAAAAACCTGGGCCACGTCATTGAATTACATTGATTCTTAACCTGATCCTGGTAATTCATGAAATATAATAATAATAAAATACACCTAAGTAAAATCAGCACTAAATCGTCCGACTTGAGAATTCCAATTGAAACAAAAAAAAAAAAAAAAATTCTTTCATTTTTTTTTTCATTATTATTATTATTTAAATAACAAAAATAATTTTCTTTTGTTTACTTTTCAACGTGGCAGAAGAAAACTCCACGAAGAAAAAACAAAAATAATTTTTCCTATACCCGCCATCATAAGTTTTTCTACGTTATTATATTTTTTTTCAACGTTTTTACCCAAAAAATTTTTCTTAATGATAATAATAATGATAATAATAATGATAATGATAGTGATAATGATAATAATAATAATAATAATAATAATAATAATGGAGGATAAATGGTAAAAAATCACGCGAAATCCTTACGTTTTTTCCATACGTCATAAGATTTTTATTTTTCTCGTTCGATTTATCATATCGAACGAGAGAATTCGATTATTA